>NC_056729.1:1029770834-1029840834 GCF_019279795.1 Protopterus annectens
CAAGTTAAACAGCATTTGTAGAGGTTCACCAGGGTTTAGTTGTTACTATTAACAAACAGCCCTGTATGTTATCTGGTCCCATAGAAGAAGTGTACTTAATCTTGGATAGCACTTTGGCCCATGTTCTTTGTTGACAATGTAGAGTTTGAGAGCTACATAGGGATTTGAATAATCATCTCAGGAGCAAAATTTGCACTTATTAGGTTTTGTCATTTACTATGAGCTCTGTACATTGTTGCATGTTGTTTCATGGTTATGTAACATAACTAAGGAAGGATTTGTAATTGTCCTTGGCTTCAGGAGCCAACCTGAGTTCATGGGCTGCCTCAATAGATTTAATAGTCTTTTTTTTTAATTCTTAGTCAAATTCCTAACATTTTCCTTGACCTGGGTGGGGAGGGTCTTTAGATCTGCTTTCCCCTTTTAGTGTAGATTGTATTTATGTCGGTGGATCACCATTACAGTTTGATTTTACATGTCCCATTATATTTGGATGTAGATGAAACCGGTGATTCTTTACATTTATTTATGTGGCTATAAAACTCTAGCAATGTATGTGCTGAGGCCATGTCTAAATGTAGTTATAAGTGAATTTTGAGAATTCATTATTGAATTTTAGGAGATCTGTTTGCTTGAAAACCTGCTTTGTTCCTAATCGTCATATAATTGTCCAGAAGATAAGGGTGTCAGATGCATTCATCAAAGAAAAGGAAGATAAAGCAGACCATATGAAATCATACTAACACATCTAGTCATATTACTACATGCTTTTGCAGGTTATTCCTAATGCTTGATTTTCTTATAATCCAGAGGAAGCAGGTGTTATATTCAAAAATGGTTGTACTCATCTGGATGTGATTACCATTTACCCTTTATATTTCTTAACGCTGCCCTTGATTATTTGCTTTGTTCTTCTGTCTTCTGAGCTAAAATGATTGGCATGAACATAAAGCTGCAGAGGCACTCTTGATAAAGAATTATGCAAAGTTTACAATGCAAACATTTATTGATTATTCCATGGCCAAAGGACAAGTAATTCAATTTACCGGGCAATCAGCCTGGCACTCAGCCCTTGGACTCTCATGAATTATTTTGCATTACTTATCTGTTTGCGTTACAGAAGTAAGCAAAGGCAGTGAGTCTAAAGCAGATTCCAGATAAGGGTTATAAACATAAAATTTATGTTGTTTACTTATAAATGCTTTGGTTGCATTTATATCCTACTGACTGTGCCTGAATAGCATCTCTGCATGTGTGTGTGTTTACATATATAAATGTTACATTGTATTACAAGGGTGCACACGCAGTCAGGTTTCATTCTTTTGTTTCTCATTGTTAGGATATAGGAACAGAGATGGAGTAAAATATCTTGACGTGTCTAAGGCAGAATGAAATATAATTATTCAGATTAATCGCTTAATTAAATCTAAGGCAGTAACACTGTAATTACACTACAATTTTTAAACAAATGAGTGTTTATGCACTTTCTGCAAATTCCAGAGAGGCACACATTGCAGTCAGGGCAAACACAATAACACAAAACTATTTTTCAATCTGCCTCTGTAACTGTATTGACCTTTTGTAAACAATGACATTGAATGCAGGTATTGTGCAATGAGCAGTGAATCCAGGGGGAGTGGCCAGCTATTGTCATCTCTAGGTGTACTGTTCTTCATGAGCCATTCATCTTTTGTGTTACTTTACAGAAATCAAGGCCATGAAGTATATATGGGGCAGAGGGATATCATAGAAATTCTTGTTTGAATACAGTTGTCATGGAAACCACATGTTATTGCCTCTGAGATCCCAGAGTGCTGTTTTACACTCAGAAGTCATCTAAAAAGCTGCTGTTTAACACACACATATAGTGTCTAAGGAGCAGATTTCAACAACAAGATTACAGGCCCTTAATGGCTGAGTGGTGAGGATAAATAATTGGAAGTCTCAGTCTGTGATAATATAAATGCACTAAATGTATAGAACAGTGACAAGATAAATGCATAAATTAGAGGCATAGCTAGGCCATTTTTGAGCCCAGGGCGAGACCCTCATTTGCTCCCCCCCGCCTACAAAAGAAACCCATAACAGACCAAGAGACTCAAAAGCATGTCCAAACAGGAAGTTTTATAGAACTTTTAACATATTTTCACATCATTTAACTTGTGTGATGCATAACCAAATGCAACTCCACTTTAGCAATTTAAAGAAACCAAACAGATATTAAAAATAAAGCATGACTGAATAACATCATAGTTTTGATTCCTTAAGTTTTAAAACACTATTGGACATCAAAATTGATCATTTACCTCAACAGTATCCTCAGTAGTTAGTCCTTTATGCACAAGCACCAAAATGAAACCAAAATGAACACTTTCCTCCAAAAATCGCTTAAGTAGTTTGCCCATGTATACACAAGCACCAACATGAAACAAAAATGAATCATTTTCCCCAACAGCACCTTCAGTAGTTTGTTCTTTATGCACAAGCACCAAAATGAAACCAAAATAAATACTTCCCCCAAAGATCCCTTCAGTAGTTTGTCCATGTATACACAAGCACCAAAATGAAACCAACCTGCATCATTTCTCCAATGACCCCTTCAACAGTTTGTCCATGTATGCACAAACATTCAAATGAAATAAACATTAGTCATTTCCCCCAACAACCTCTTCACGAGTTTGACCATGTATGCTCAAGCACTATGACACCAAAATGAATAATTTCCCCAAAAAGACCTCATCAGTTGTTTGTCCATGTATTCACAAGCACTAAAATGGAACATACTAGTAAGCAACCCCCAAACTTACTTGTTCTTTTTTTTTTCCCTGTCAGTCTCTTTCCCCGAGTCCCCACATACCAGAAAACTGCTGCTGTTGCTGTCCCTTTAGTCTCTGGCCTCCAGCAGTTGAATTGGTCGATGGAATTGAGCCATTGCTCAGCAGGAATAACAAGTCTTTAACAATTTGTTTTTAAAAAATAAAGACAGCAAACCAGTAATTCCACAAAAAAGCTCACACCAGGTGTAGTGCAGCAAGCAAAATTGGATTAAACTTGGAGTTCAAAGTTGGATTTATCTCTGCTTGCTGCATCACTGTTGTTTGCTGCATTGTGTTTGAATTTGGACTACAATTTTGCTTGTTGCATTACACCTGGTGTGAGCTTTTTTGTGGATTTACTCTTTTTAAAAAATGAACCCACAGAGAGTGATTTCAATTGCTAAACAAGATTGCTGTGGGCAGCAAACATATAGACAGAGATACAACCTTATTGCACCGCAACACTGCCCATTCTACCTGAGCAGCCAATCACAGGTCTTTTTGGACCAGTGCGTATACATGTTGATGTAAGCAGAGGCAGGAAGTATGCAGGAGCATCTCAGATGTCAGTTCAGGATGTACACCTTGCTGTTTCCCTTAAAGCGGGAAATAAGACATATATATATATATATATATATATATATATATATATATATATATATATATAAAATCTATACATATATATTTATTTAGTACATCCGCAAAGTGCACCTAGAGAAGACAGCACCCAGTGCTGCTGGCATAATGCATCTAAAATAATGGTTTTCCTTTTTTCTTCTGTTACTGTCTAGCTTGCTTTCTGGATAAGAATGACTGCATATCATCAGATGTGCAGATATCTAGATGTTAGAATGTGACTGGCAGAATGCCTGGCGACACTGAAGGAATATATAGAAGCATGAATGCCATTCACTACATTTGTTAAAGCTTATATATATATATATATATATATATATATATATATATATATATATATATATATATATATATATATATAGTTTACTACTGAAATTCTGAAACTGCATTCGTCGACCTGTCACAATGGTGGACATGAAATGCTGAATTTGGGAATTCGAAACAGCAACCATGGTGAAAATGAATACATCAACATTTGATGTATTCGACATAGCAAGAGGTGATGTCAGTCACCCGTGTTATGCACCTTAATGTACCATTACATTCTACAATGGCACATTAATTGTAGTATTTTGCTGTGCCCCCCACATCTCCTGCAAATTAAATATACCAACTCCAAGAGCAACCTACAGTAAGAAAATAGGTTAATTCCCTGATCCTCACTGAACCACAATCTCCATTCACAATCCCAAACTCAGATACTTGAACTACACTACCCATTCACTGTAGTGTAGTTGATGCATTTTGGTTCGGCATTCTGCCCATTTAAAAAGTGCCTTTTGACCACATACCAGTTGATCATAAGTAATTCGGACATTTAATAGTAAATATATATATATATATATATATATATATATATATATATATATATATATATATATATATATATATATATACACACACACACACACACACACACACACACACACACACACACACACATGCACATGCACATACACACATGCACACACACACACACACATGCATGCCTATATCTTTATATATACGTGTGTGTGTGTGTGTGTGTGTGTGTGTGTGTGTGTGTGTGTGTGTGTGTGTGTGTATGTGTGTATACCTTTTTTTTCATTTTTTCTTTTTACCTGTGGTCTTTTTGTTCTTCTTGTCCAGACATTCAGCCTGCTTTGTGATGCAAGGCTGTCACTGAGTGAAAATCTTACATTCCATGAACTAAGCAAAGCCACTGAAGTACTTTTCATGTGGAATAATCTTTTTGACCTCTGGGAATTTTTTGATGCCTCAGCCGGCCAACAAGTTGGCCAACAAGTGCAGTGCAGAATTTGCTACTCCAGGCTCAGCAGAGATGTTTGCTTCCTGTGATGTTCACCTGCAGTGGAAGCACTCCTGGACTGGGCTCACACTCCTGACTCTCTGTGCAGATGGACCCTAATTTCTAGGCCTTTTGACAGGGTTGCTTCTGTGATGGATATAGGCAATCTCCCTCTCCATTGGATGGGTAAGCAAGCTTCAGGTGTTCACTCCCTTCCCTCCATATGAACCTTTTCTGTAGTGCTATAGCCATATCTGAACACAGGTCATCTGAGCAGTAGTCAGAGTCTTATCTTTCTGAAGCACAGGGTTAACTCCAAAGCTGATATTTTGACATGAGGATGCCATATTCCCAACATAAGCATTTATACTATACTTACTGTGTCATTATTCATATTAATCTGCTCTGGGAAACAGCAAAATCATTAGAGATATTGCATCTTCACTCCCCATAATAACTGTGACTGTGTTCCGGTAATGCAAAAGACACCCACGCTCACTGTATTCACAGCCATATGCTACCTACTCATCATAGAGTGAATGCACAACACTTTGTGGGCATAACTCTCAGCATTTTTGCTCAAAAAGTATTGACAAAGCCAAAAGTAGCTGTGACAAAGGGAGATACTGCCAGCTCAGCTATCTGGAATTTTGTAAATAATTATACGTCATTTGTGAATATCAACATGATTCTTATAAGATGCTTGTGTTACAACTGTATTAGAACTGTATGTCATGTGTATAACAAATTTGTTTGTACAGACGTGTGTTGAAAAAGGTTTTTGCAAAGTGCTTGAAATGTATCCATACTGTGCCCTATTGGAATAGAATATAAATGTACATGCACTATTGTAACTGTTTAAATGTATATATTTTAACAGTGGAAACTGGAAAACAGGAGGTTAACTTCAATCCAGCAAAACTTCAGAAAAATAGCTGTAATTAAATTACTTTATGGTTATGCAATAAAAGATGATATCTTTCAGTTTCAATGTAGCAAGTAGACACAATGTCTGTACTGGGGAGCTTTGTGTATTGTCTTGGAAGTGGTTTATTCTTTTATGACTTCCAGCATCTGCCAAAGATCTGAAGAAAAACCCTTGTCTATGTATTTTTACAAGTAGATGCTAAATGCTACCACCTGCCATCAGTGGTTGTTTTGGGCCTGGGGATTAGAAGTGAGATGACAAGAAATGATGTCATTCTGCAAGCTAGTCTAGCAGTAATATTTGAGATATTATTTTGAGGAGTCTCTGAGAGAGACACAGCATTCTGTATTCTGTCTCTAACCTGACAACAACTAGAAGATCCACATCTGCCTTGCTCTTAAGTAAGTCAAGTAGGGTATAGTAATTCTCTTAGATACAGTCAGGAATATAGCAAAGCTTAGTTTAGATATTTTTCTTTATTTATTTGAGACTGTCCTACAATGTTGTTTTAAATATTTCCTGTGATTTTGAACTCTGATGTTACTGTGAATATATATTTAGTATTGTCTTGATATGTGTTACAACAGAATAGCCAAATTTACCACCAAGGCCAAATTCTCACCCCACCACTGTAACTCACTAAAACAATTAGGCTGGTTGGAACTCCCCCCACCATCTCTCATTCACCCAGCTAACTACAGCACACAAAATGATCTACAGACCCACAGACTATCCTGCTCTCTCAATTCTACTTGCCAAATACCAACCCAACAGGCAACTAAGATCTGAAAATCATCTAAAAGTAGAAAAGCCCACCTTACCGGCTGGTCAACTGCTCTAATCCTTCACCATCACCAAACTATGGAACTCACTTCCTCCTTCTATAAGAAACACGGGCAATACCACCACCTTCAAACAAATACTGAAAAATCATCTCAACTCTTCCTGGCTATGTACCTGCTCTATAACCTAACCTCTTCCTTCTCCTTATATTATAACTAAATTCCTCTTCTTTTTACTACTAGTGACTGATGATATTTTCTCCATATTTATTATTTTTTTTCTTTCATCACTTGTTGATACTGGTACAATAATGTTGATTAATTTATCTCCATTTTTACCACTCTGAATTCATCTGGCAACCAACTAAATTCCTGCTTTTATGTATATAGTCTGTATATGTTACTGTAATCAAACCAGCTAAATTATTAACTTATGTATATATTCTGTATATATTACTGTAACTGCTATGTGTAACACTGTTTCTACTTCTGTACTAATTAATGTTTAATTTTTTTTCTGCATTTATGTTCTTGTCGGAGCTTTTCTCCCTGGGCCTCCACAGAAAATGGGCTCTTTTAGGCCCAGTGGACTTTCCCAGTAAACAAATGCAATAAATAAATAAATAATAAATAATCTTGTATGAATCATATTGATATTCATAAAAGACATATAATTATTTACAAAATTCCAGATAGCTGGGCTGGCAGTATTTCCCTTTGTCACAGTAATGATGGGACAAAAGTCCAAAAATAAAAGACAATTGTTAAAAAGCCAGAAGTAATGATCAGAGCAATTTTAAATATTCCTCTAATTCACTTAAAAAGTTAATGGGATAACAGACTTTGCATCAGCATGAATGTTTTAACAATAAAAACTCTAATGCCTGCCATTACTGGCTGACAATAATCCTAGAGATTTACTAGAAAATCAAACCTTTTATGAGGGGTGGGTCAAAAACATGATGCAAAATTGGGGTGCTCTGCAAAATAACAAACAGTTGAAAGGCACACTTGGGGTGTGCACATGCATTCTGTTGGAGTCAAGGCTGGATCACTACGAGATCATCAGTCCCAAAAAATTATTTCCTCACATAGTGCCTTTCACTTCTTTATGACATTAGGGTGTAAAGATTTTTACTGTCAACTATTCATAATAGAGACAGCAACATATGCCTAGTTTATCATTTTACAATTTAAGAAAATAAAACATCCTTTTTAAATGTTGCCATCAAGAAAAGTATCCATGTACCTCTCTATTCCCTGGAATTTTTCACTCTGGCCTTAAGTACATATAGACACCACACACACACACACACACACACACACACACACACACACACACACACACACACACACACACACGTATACGTATTTGTGCATGCACCCATACTCGGCAGCCAATTAGATCATAAGTTAAATACCATAAAACTTTCCGGTATGGACTGCCATTTCAGTATTATCAAATCAATATTTCATCTTATGAACATGCATGTCATTTTATCATGTTGACCCCAAACTTTTGTACACGACTTTAGTAGGTACCACCTCACAGACTTAGTATTGATAGTATAAAGAGTATACCAAAAAGGAACTTTCAAAAAGCAAATAAGAAAGTACAGTTAGCAACAAAATTATACAATGGTAGAATAATTCATGAAACTGGGCCTTAAAATGACTGCATATTAAACATGGCCCAAAGCTAAAGAAAACTAACAGGCATTTGTACACTTGTGTGAACATTAATTCTGAGCACTGTAAACTTATATGCAAACTGTAACATGCAGTTTATGTGATCCCTTCTTTTACATTTGGTATTATCACTGTGCAATTAAATCAATAATTATTTTTAACAGTGTGATCATGAATTAAATGCAAGTCAGGATTGTGCAGAGACTATGGTAAAAGGCACTTTAGTATTTATTTTTATTTTGTAAATGGGATACAACAGTGATCCATATGTGCCTTTTTCAGACACAGCCTGGGAACATTAGTTAAGTGACTTGCACAGTCACATGGTAGGCAAATGGAGGCTTGTGGTATCAAATCTGGAGTAAAATAAGCAAATCATTAATGTTTTATAATTTTAATCCTCTGAGGCAACAGCAGATAGTAATATGCTGCCAAAAATCTGACTCAAAAATATTTGATGCCGATGGAGTTGCGAATCTATATTCACTGTGTGAATTTATTTCCACATACCCTTGCCATTTTGACTTGTACCTTGAAATAAAACTTTTTCTTAAAACAGCCCTGTGAACATGATCTTTTGTGAACATGATCTTTTCCACTTTCTAAGTCTGCAAGATGTTTTTTTTTCAGGTAACGGTCTGAAAATCATGGAATCTGTGTATCCGCAAGCACTGGCATCAGATCTGCTTTTTAAGTATTGAGATACACATTTCTTCACCAGCTATCATGATGTGCCCAGCATTGAAAGTTTCAAATATAAAGCAGTCACATTAATCACTGAAGAAATGGACATGTTGCTACTAAAAAGTTGGATTTGTAATCATGTTTTAGAATCTTGGACTTGTACGGTTTCCTGACCTTTATTTTAACAAACCTCAGTGGTTCAAAAAAAAAACTGTTCTTGCCATAAAGTGAAAATAAAATTACTTTTTTGAATACATTTATGCAATGTAAAATCCTACTTATATAAGCTGAAGATGAAGACTAACTGTATGAAAACTGCCAATGTAATTATGCATTTCATTTGGGAAATGTACCCCATACAACTGGCAAGTTTCGGTATTTGATTTGTAAATTACACTACTGGCATTTATTCAAATTGCTTTATGAGCATAAATCTTATAACTTTTTTTGTGCAGGCCACAATCATTATTTTACATGACAAAAGAACCATTCACGCAGTTTCTTTCCACCTGCACAATACACAATACACAATAACTACTACGTTTTATAGCTTTTCTCCTTGAAGTACCATCATTTACCTGGACTGAGCCTGAAACTGGTCAATACTGATCAGTGCACTACCCTGGTAAACAAGCATAAATAAATAAATAACAGGTTAATAACCACTTTGTTCTTGTCAATCTTTTTACATTTTTACTACTATTCTTACAGTTTAGCTGTGTCTACAAGCACCATTGCCTACCAACATATGCTTAGCAGAGACAAATGACTGGCTTTCTCACTTCGGTGATCAGGAACTGTGAAGTTATGTTGTGCCATTCCTGTCAGATGAGAGGGAATGTTTCCAAGTGGGCACTTGTTCCAAGAATTTTAACTTTGAACTTGATCATCCATCTGTGAGCTTGTCTTCAGGCCATTGTAAGTTAAAACTACATTTCTGGAACTATATTACATTCCACTGATTTACAAAATACTGAGTTATGATGGGGGCACAGTGACCTCATTGAACTGGGGTCCCTGATCCACCCAATTTTTGTGGTACAGTATGTCGGTGTTAGTGTGTCCTTTTGTGATGTATCTCTTTAAATTTTAAACAGTAGGTAGTGTACCTTTGGGGTAGAAGAACACAATGTATTTTTTTTCCAAAACTAAACATCTTAATGAAGTTAAAATTGTTCTATTTCTTAAGGAGCACAGTTTTTAACCATCACTTACACACCAGCACTTCACCACTTTTTATGTTTACAACAGATAACACACATACTTTTGGGGTACACAGTACTAGCTGTTACTTTTAATGCTAATTAAGATCACGTTATAATAGATAAAGAGGATAGGATGCCATGATCTATGGAGCTATTCACAAGTTCAGTGAGTATCATTCAAACCATTAGAATAATTACTCCGGTAGATAATAGCATTACCAAGACTACAATTAATTGATCTTTATAAAAATGAGGAGATCAGTTAATTCCATTCAATAGCTGCGCTGAGTTAGCGTATGTATAGCCCCTAGTGCAATCTGCTAGCAGCATTGTGTATGCAAATGTTTACTGAGTCAATAACTCTACTTTCTGCTAAATAAGAGTATGAAGTAAAAGTATGCAAGAGTGTGCTTAGCATGCACTTTAATTTAATCTGGTGATAAATTAATATATTTACTGTAGAACCATGTTGGTTCTACAGGCCAATGAGGTTGGATGAAAGAGCTGGTAAGTAAACAGAGATTAAAGACTGAACCAGTTTGTTATACAATGGTGTATGTCTGCTTTATTCATGGATGTGTATACTACAATATACTGATTTGCCTTTAGATGGTCGACTAACATGTAAGGCAACATCCTGAAGGTAAATCACTGTATGTCAACCCCCCCACTAATTATATGCACTCACTCCGAGACTGCACAATCCCTGGGGAAAGGGAATAGTCCCCTACTCAGGGATTGCCGATCTCACACCCCTGTCGAAACTAACAGAACCCAATATACTTTACATTATACTACATTTATTTATATGTTTAGAGAAATCTGTGTGTGTGTGTGTGTGTGTGTGTGTGTGTGTGTGTGTGTGTGTGTGTGTGTGTGTCTCTCTCTCGCTATATATATATATATATATATATATATATATATATATATATATATATATATATATATATATATATATATATATATATATATATATATATATATCATCTTCTTTCGGCTATTCCCGTTTGGGGTTGCCACAGCGGATCACCGTTTCCATTTCTTCCTGTCCTCTGCATCTTGCTCTGTCGTACCAACCACCTGCATGTCCTCTCTCACCATATCCATAAAACTTATCTTAGGCCTTCCTCTTTTCCTGTTACCTGGTAGCTTCATCCTTAGCATCTTTTTCCCAATATACTCAGCATCCCTCCTCAGCACATGTCCAAACCAATGTAATCTTGCTCTGGATTTGTCTCCAAACCTTCCAACCTGGGTTGACCCTCTAATATACTTATTCCTAATCCTGTCCACCCTTGTCACACCCAGTGCAAATCTTAACATCTTTAACTCTGCCACATCTAGCTCAAACTCCTGCCTTTTTGTCAATGCCACTGTCTCCAACCCATATAACACAGCTGGTCTCACTACCCTTTTGTAGACCTTCCCTTTCACTCTTACAGGTACCTGTCTGTCACAAATCACTCCTGACACTCTTCTCCACCCCACTCCATCCTGCCTGTACTCTCTTCTTCATCTGTCTTGCACAATCACTGTTACTCTGAACTGACATATATATATATATATATATATATATATATATATATATATATATATATATATATATATATATATACTGGAGTACTTATTTTAGTCAGCTGTCTGTAAGGTTGACATCTCTTTTGCTGATACACTTTTCTCATCAAAACAGATGGTTGACAGTTTTCTGCGATGGCTACAGTACTCACTTTGGAGAATATCCCTTTCCCCAATATTGTACAATCTCAGAGTTAGCATATATAATTGCTGGAGGTGTGTGGGGTGCAAGTTTTTTTTTTTAATTTGCATGCCCTGATGTTATTTCAATTGGCATTATGCATGTTTCATTGTGTTAAATTAGACCTGTCTTTCTCTCTCTCTCTCTCTCTGTATATATATATATATATATATATATATATATATATATATATATATATATATATATATATATATATATATATATATATATCTATATATATATATATATATATATATATATATATATATATATATATCTTGAAAACGAACCCAGATAGAGATGTAAAGAAGGTGCTGATCCAAATATGGTGATGACAATCCAATGAAATAATCCAATTCAACGAAAAACCAAGAACAGCTTTATTTACAAACGTAAGCACTTTCACGGAGATGTTCCGCTTCTTCAGACGTACTACTAAACACTCATACATTTTCTCTTATATAGTACCACACAATTAATTAATCATTCAATAATTCAATAATTAACCCTCGTAATTGCAAAATTACAAAATTGTAAAACAGGGTTGGTAAAAACAATACCAATGCATAGTATAAAAAAGAAGAACACTTCCCAGTACATATACACATAAATATGAATATAGATAGTGAATCTTCGGTGATTACCATATAGAAAAAAGCATAAATAAAATTATAAAAGGTTATAAAATATTATATTATAATATTGTAAAACACAAAATACAAAACAGGCAAGATAAAGGGAACAAAGTATAATACATATGACTAAAGTGTGATTTATGAAAATGTGTATATAACCTAAAAATATATGTATTATATTTACTACTTAAGAGACCTTGCTTTAAGCATGGGCCTAAGGGAAACAGTCTAAGCCCACTATCCTTGTATGCAGCAAGTCTGAGAATCCACGTAACTTCAGCCTGTTCAGTCAGGTTACTAATGTCACCTAACCTAATATTGGTATTCTGTACATGTAGCACTTGAAATTTAAAAACATGTTCCTTGCCCTTATGAAGAGTGTGTTTGGCTAGGGCACTATATTCATGTTGTCTGGAGAGAGAATAAATATGGTCCCTTATGTGCTCTCTAAGTGTTCTGTTCATTTTGCCCACATAGAAACAAAAACATGTTTCACAGTGGGCCACATATACTAGATTTTTAGTATTACAGTTAGATTGGCACCTAATTTCCCATAACCTACCAGTATCAGGATGTTTGAAGAATCTGGACTTATCTATACAGCTACATTGGACACATTTACCACATTTCTTTGTCCCTAGATATGGTTGGTTATGCTGCATCCTACTATCACTTAAAACAGTATAACACAAGTGCTGTTTGAGACTTTTCATGTTTCTGTATGTGTATAACGGATAATTACCTACCAATTCTCTAGTCCTATTGTCAACCATAAGCATATTCCAATTATTGGAAATAGCTTGTTTGACAATGTGTAAATTCGTACTATAGGGTAGTATCACATGTGGTTTAATTAGGATACCATTATTACTAATACTTGAAACTGTCTGAGTTCTGTTAGAGTAATATGGTCTGGCTCTAGTTTCTCTAAACTTATGTACTATGGTATGAACACTATCCGCCTCTCCAACATTGTATCCTCTAGTTAGGAGGCTTCCTTTTAACTTATTCAGCTCAACATGTAGTGAGGTGTCATCACAGCAAAGCCTAGACACTCTCATAGCCTGTCCCTTGACTATGTTATTAAAGACTTTTGGACCGTGCATACTAGTCCTATGCAAAAATGCAGGTCTGTAGCACGGTTTCCTGTATATCTTGGTCAAATACTCATTATTGTGTCGATAAATGGTCGTGTCAAGGTAATTAATGCTGTTCATCGAGAACTCCAGAGTAAACTTTAGAAAGCCCCCCAAGTTATTAAGATGTTGTAAAAAGTCTATGAGGAGTGTATCTGGTCCTTTCCACAGGAAAAAGATATCATCTACAAAACGTCTATAAAAGATGATACTAGAATGGTTCAACATAGTCTCCCTTTCCCAGGCCACCATGACCAGATTCGCATAAGTATTAGCACAACTAGTGCCCATGGCCACACCTCTTTTCTGTCTATAGAGTTTGTCTTGAAACAGAAAAACATTGTTATCTAAAACTTGTTCTAGTAGTAAGCAGAGTAAATCTGCCTTATCCACTGACATGAAATCTTGTTCCAACAATAGTTTCCTAACCATCCCTATGCCTTCCTCATTAGGGATACATGTGAATAATGACTCCACATCCATGGTGGTCAATAAAATATCTGTAGTGTCAACTAAAGTAATGGTATGTACAAACAAGTCAGTTAGAAACTGTTCTGTATCTTTCAGAACATGTGTATATCTAGATAGAACCTGTTTAAATTCATTATCCAAATAAATGGAGACCGGTTCTGTGAGCCAGCCTGTGCCAGAAACTATAGGTCTAAATGATGGAGAAGTAAGATTTTTATGTATTTTCGGTAAACCGTGTATCCTCGGTATTACAGGATACTCTACATAGAAATAATCAAACAATTCAGCAGTTATTAGATTCATCGTCTTACACTTAAGCAAAGTATTATAAATACTGCTATGTATTGTCGCTATATATTCAGGCGAAATCAATTCATAAGATTCACTTCCTAACATTGCAAGCATGGAAAGCAAATAGAAGTCATGGTCTAACACTACCACCGGTCCGCCTTTATCTGCTGGGCGTATGACTGTACTCCTATTATTCTTAAGGCTATCAAAAGCTACTCTTTCTTGTTCACTCAAATTATTACCGGTGGTTATTACCTGACTATTAAATTCATTATATAGGTCATTTTCCACCGCTTTAAGAAATAATTCTAAATCCGGTGGTAAGTGTGGACAAAATGTGCTATTCTTTTTAAAACACATTAATCCTGAATTAGGAGCATCAGCAAACATAAGTTTCAAAGCTACATTTCATGTAAAAAGTCTCACTGCTAAAATTGCTTCACTCACATCTATTTTGCCTGATGGTATGAAGTTCATACCTTTGTCCAACAGACTCAGTTCATCACGTGTTAGCTCATACTTAGAAATGTTCAATACTAAAGACCTTGATTCCAGGTCTTCTTGGAAAAATGTACCTGCTGTTGGACCGGAGGGTCCTTCCGTTTGGCTCCCCTTCCTGGATCCTGGTCCGTTGATCTTTTTCTCCCCACCCGAATAGGTAGCGGAACCACTGGAAAATTCTGGCCCTCTGCTTTATCAAGTTGTATCTTCCTTCTCACTACAGTGCTGGTACGAACCATGTTATCATCATCCTTAGCTTGTTGATCTGACATTAACTCTGCCGGTGTAAAATATATTGAAGTTGTCGGATTTGGAGATATAACTCCTTCCGTTAGCAAGCCACCTTGTACGTTGTCCTCCATAACCACTGATACACTTTGTTCTGTCTTTTCAGACCTGAACTGTTTCAGTTCCTCTTTTTCCTTTGATTGAAGATCCATTGAGCCAATGGCCTTCACTGGCTGTGAGGGCTCCTCCCTCCTAGTAATCGTAGATGTTCTCTGATTAGCTGCAGCATTTTGAGTAACAGTCGCATTATCCATGGCCATTCCATAAGTCCTCGGCCACATAAAAACATTGTTCTTAGCGAAGTCCTGCTTATCTCTGTTAAGTTTTTTCTTTTTCTGTTCTAATAGAGTATGTTCATATCTTAGAACTCTATCTATTAACTCATGCATATATAGCTCAGTTGTATCAACTCCGTTCAGTTCATTCAACTTTTCCTGCTGTTCAATAATCATATTTCTCAGGTCTATCTCTAAGGGATGAAAAAAGTCTAGCAACAGCTGCATATACTCATTGCTAGCTTTTAGATTGATCTGTTGCCACTTAATGAGTAAATCTGGGTAAGTGTTCCCATAGGTGGGCATATTCAGGATCCTTAGCCCCCTAGGAACAACATTACAGTCAAGACATGCCTCCAGGTGATAATGCTGACACTGGAGGCGTTTAAATTTATAAATATTATTCTCAATGTCTCGTTTGATTTGTTTGATTACCTGTTCATTCGCAGGATTAATACCAGGTTCATGCTGATTGTTAAAACCTTCCATGCACAGCAAAGGATTTAGCACTTCAGTTAGGACTCCTCGCAGCCTTCCATTAGACGTAAAGTCAGCTTGCTGAGAGCCTTGGTTATTAACAGCACCTTCCATAGCACTGAAAGGAACCCCACTTAAATATCTCAAAAACAGTCCAAGTCCCAAGTAATTTACTGAAAACGAACCCAGATAGAGATGTAAAGAAGGTGCTGATCCAAATATGGTGATGACAATCCAATGAAATAATCCAATTCAACAAAAAACCAAGAACAGCTTTATTTACAAACGTAAGCGCTTTCATGGACATGTTCCGCTTCTTCAGACGTACTACTAAACACTCATACATTTTCTCTTATATAGTACCACACAATTAATTAATCATTCAATAATTCAATAATTAACCCTCGTAATTGCAAAATTACAAAATTGTAAAACAGGGTTGGTAAAAACAATACCAATGCATAGTATAAAAAAGAAGAACACTTCCCAGTACATATACACATAAATATGAATATAGATAGTGAACAGAGATTAAATACTGGAGTACTTATTTTAGTCAGCTGTCTGTAAGGTTGACATCTCTTTTGCTGATACACTTTTCTCATCAAAACAGATGGTTGACAGTTTTCTGCGATGGCTACAGTACTCACTTTGGAGAATATCCCTTTCCCCAATATTGTACAATCTCAGAGTTAGCATATATAATTGCTGGAGGTGTGTGGGGTGCAAGTTTTTTTTTAATTTGCATGCCCTGATGTTATTTCAGTTGGCATTATGCATGTTTCATTGTGTTAAATTAGACCTGTCTCTCTCTCTCTCTCTCTCTCTCTCTCTCTATATATATATATATATATATATATATATATATATATATATATATATATATATATATATATATGTATATATATATATATATATATATATATATATATATATATATATATATATTAATTGAAGGTAGTCAAAACTTCAATAGACTGACACTAAAATCATTGCACAAAAAAAGCTGTTAAAAAAAAATAGATTGATACCCTAATGTGCATGGTCCAAGGCATAACCTTGGACCATGCAACAGAAATCTACTACATTTTGCTGCATTCCCCACACCTCATGCTAATTATATATACTAACTTTGAGATCACATGATAACTAGGGAAGGGGCAATGTCCCCAGCCAAAGGGATTGTTGGTCTTGCATACCTGTCGACTCTGTTTTGTTAACGAAGTGTGTCAACAGAAGAGATGTTGACGTTTGGGAGTTTTACTTATTATTAGCGCTCCCACATATATAGACATATATAGGTCCCTATTGCAAGCTGGAATTCCTACCAGCTCGAAACTTAAAAGATCAAGCAAGGAACATCGAAATCCTAGAGGCTCAAGCAGCACAGAAATTCATTGTATGGGATAATGATACAGTGAAGACTGGGATTTTGCTCCTTCTCTACTTTAACGCAATCTCAGATATTGAATATATAATTAGCAGTGGGTGTGTGGGTGCAGCCCCTACATGGATATTCTAAGGGGAGCTTGCCTCCTGCAAAAAAGTAGATGTGTTTTTGCATTTTTTTCTAGCTTCCAGGATTTCTGTGTCTCCAGATCAATATTTTAATCTTCGAGCTTGTGATAGAGACACATACACACAGACACACACACACACACACACACACACACACACACACACACACACACACACACACACACATATATATATATATATATATATAAATATGTAGATATAGTCAAAAAAAACCAAAACCTCAATTACACAATGGTTCAAATTTTTCAGTGTATGTTCCTTCAAAGTATAATAGCAAAACCAAAATCCTACAACAAATACAAAATAAACACCCCACAGAACACTATGCAAAAAAAAAAAAAAAAAAACCCACCCAAAACATTCTTCTTCTTCTTTCGGCTTTTCCCGGTTAGGGGTCACCACAGCGGAACTCCGGTCCGCTAATGATTGGCAGTAGATTTTTACGCTGCCGAGTTGCCAGCCCGACGCCCAACCTTCAACGAAGGCAAAAACATTCTAATCATACATAAAAATGCAAATAAATTACTTTATATGGCATAGGCTTTGCTTCCCAAACCCCCAACTTAAATATATCAACTCCACGATCACACAATCTGGTTTGTTAATCATTAAAGAATGACACAAATGCTGACTTAGTCAACTGCACAAATTGTAAGTCACACTAGTTACAAAAGTTTGACTAGCTTTTCTTAACAAATTAGGCCAGTTCAATACATATTTTGGTCTACAACATGAAGTCAGTAGCTCTGTGTCTAGCTGACTTTCTCAAAGGTACAATTCATTCATACCGAGTGCTAGAACCAAAGACTCGTGAAAACATGCTTATATTAAAGGAAAGGAATAAAAGGGCCACATCCATTCAATGGTTGTTGTTCTTCTCTATTGGCAACAGCTGCAAAATGTCAATCTAACTGATGGTGATTTCGCTCAGATGCAGCGCTTTTATATCACAGTTAAAGCCTTAGAAAGCAGAATTATGTTTTTAAATGAGCAGAAAAATATATCTTAACCTTTCAGCAATCATTAATTTGTTTCATTAGAACCAAATCCTATTTTCATCCATCCATTCATAACCCCTTTTTTCCCATTTTTGCAATGGGGTCGGAGTGTCACTTCAACAGTGACAATCATCTAGAGCCAAGGTTTACATTGCTGGGTGGCTAGCCCTGCCTAGGTTATCTGTATATTAATATGTATCTTTATTTAACCTCAAGCAAACTTTTCCTTGAAATGTATCTGTCCTTCAGTCATGGCATTCCTGTAATTCATAAAAACATCTACCACACTTTTCCATTCTACCCTATTACAAACCCCTTAGTTTCCATTCACTTGACTGAAAACTTAAAATACATATACTGAAAACTCAAAATATTAAAAACTCAAAATAATGAAAACTGGAAGGTGGCCTTTTCCCGCTGTTATATGATCCTGGAGTTGGTGTTATAATTTATGGGGCTGTGGGGAGTGCAGTGGGCTTACCCCCTGCTTTAAATAGGTTTTCAATAGTTTGAGTTTTTGATATTGTGACATATATCCAAGCCACTATAACATTACATGCATTACAAAATAACTACACCTCCTCTCCTTTTATTAATGGCTCCCCATCAATGGTAATCAACAAACAAAAAGCAAAAAAAAAAAAAAATCATATCATATCCAGGTCTGCATACATTTCAAATTTTTTAATAAAATAAATGCTCATACTGCATTTTCCTCTTCTAAAAAGTTGACTAGACCCAATCCTAGCCTATCCCTCATGGTTTAATTCTCAACCCCAAAAACATTTCTGTCAAGCGTGAATACCTGGTCTCCAACCTCTGAAGTCTGTACCCTACTAATTGCAGACAGAATAAAAAAATAAATAAATAGGTAAAAAAAAAGACGAGTACTAACTGCTCAAGATATTCTAGGTATCACTACATTTTGGAGCCTGGTCTTTGCTGATTACATTAATGACTGATTGCCATCTGAGCAATCATTAGTGTGTGTCTGCTGTCTTTTTCATAAAAGATAAAGGTTGTAGTACTTTGGGGATTTTTTCCTTTCCCCAAGATGGTGTGATCATGGTCAAATGGGGCCCTAGACAGGGTAATGGACTAGGGCCTCCTCTCCCCCACAACCATTCCAGTGTCCCATTACTCGGCTGCCTCTCCCCGGTTACCATAAACACTGTTCAATCCTGTCAGTGTACATACTATTTTTTTCTTTACTTTTACAATGCTTAGACAGATTAAATTTAAAGCCTTTAGTTCAATTATTATGTAACACCAATAGTGATGCCTTTTGCTAAAGAAAATTAAACAAAATAGTCTTACATTGAAAACGGACTTAGCATGAACAGCAGTAAACTTCTCTTCCCTTGAAACTCACATTAATTGAAAATACATCTGGCCATAGACATCCCCTGACACAGCAATTATAGCTATAGTTTTAACTACATCCATCTCAGATGCCGTTGTCAAAAAATTAATAACAATAATAATGACCAGACATGTTTCACACAAACACACAGTAGCCAAAGTTGTTGTTGTTTGTCTTTCGGCTTTTCCCAGTTAGGGGTCGCCACAGCGGAACTCCGGTCCACTAATGATTGTCAGTTGTTTTTTATGGTGTCGAGTTGCTAGCCCGACACCCAACCTTCAATGAAGGCATGCCCATTCAATTCATGTCTTTCGAACACCCAGTCGACCGCGGGGAGGACATGCCGACTCCACACAGAAGGCACTCCCAACCCAAGCCAAGAATCAAATGGGAGAGCCTCTTGCTGTGAGGCAACAACGCTACTATTCCAGATTAATTCTCTCTCTCTCCCTCCCTCTCTGTCTCAAACACACACACACACACACACACACACACACACACACACACACACACACACACACACACACACACACACTAGTCCTGAAAAACTAAATTATTGACTGTTAAAAAATGACTAGGTGATAAGGGCATAAGGTACTTTCATCTACAAAGAGCCCCACTCCCGCCAGCAGTTATAACCAATTTGTTGACCGTGTACACCCCTTATTGGTATGAAGAAGTAAAACTATATGCACTTTATTGGTAGCTTTGGATGAAATACGTGAAACTGTATAAAGATCATTAGCATCATACCAAAAGATCCAGCCACAGGTAGGACATTTTAAGTAGAAGAGTATTTATAAGAACATAAGAAATATTAACTGCCTGATAACATATGCTAAATCAATATACGCTATCTCTGCAGACAGAAGTCATATGAATAATTCCACATTAAAGAGGGCTATTACAAATGCAGAGGTTGCTGACAAGCAACTTTACATTTAAACACTTCATCTACAAATGCAGTGCCACTTCATCTACAAATGCAGTGCCTGTTACCTTTGAAGAATGTATTGCCTGGGCTACATTAAAATAGTGTGCTGGGGATATTGCCATAACATTCCCTGAAGTAGATCAGCTATGCAATAGGAAATGTCTATCAAACAATGGCAAAAGGTTCACAGTTACTATGGGTGTAAAGGCAAGAGGGTAGATAATAAAAAGTAGCTACAGGTCCATCTGAATTAACATCTTTGAGAGAGTTTTGCTGGCAAACAGTCACATGTTCAGTTAGTTGAATGCAGATCATTATTAATTGTGGGAATACAGTGTAAAGTTTTCATTGTTTTCAAAAGTCCTTATAAGAACATTCTTACGTTCAGTGGCATACCACATGGGAATTAATGACACCAAGGAAGCTGGATCATTCTGACAAGAAGCAAGACTGGAGTGTATTATAGAATCTGGAACAGATCCAGTTACCAGTTTTATACATATCCAAGGAATACTAGCATTGTAGCCAGTATTTGTTAATTATAAATTTTGTTTCATGTTACTGATATTTATTTCAAATACAATTAATTAGGAGTGCCATAAACTGGGATACTTTACTCAGTAATACTACTCATACAAATACTGTTTAATTTATTCACTAGCAATTTACATAAAGCAAGCTTCCCTCATACAACGTGCTGATGATTTGACCCTAGTATGCATTTCTGACAACCTCATACATACTCAGAGAAGTACTCAGGAAGCCTTTAACTCAGTTGAAAGTTGGCTACAGGATAATGACCATCTACTAAATCCCCCAAAATCTAAATTACTTCTCTTTTTTTTCCAAAATCCTACTTCCATGAAAAAAAAAACAACTTTAAAATTTCTTCCTTACCATGATTGCGGTTACCCTACATACAAAACTAATTGGTGTGACAATCAACAACAATCTTAAATTCGATTTACATATCCACAACAGCATCAAGAAAACTCATCAAAGCCTAGGCACTCTACACAGAGTAAAGAAATTCCTTACAGATTCTGCAAAAGTAACTTTAGCTACCACTTGCCTCTTACCCTCTCCCCTATATGGAGCCTCTGTCATGACCAGCCTACAAGCCTCACTTAGCCCAAATCTTGAACAGTGCCATAATAAAGCTGGCAGATTCATTTGCAACAAACCTTAGCAGACCCACCACTGTTTAGCACTAAAAGCACTTAACTGTGCCGAGCTTGTTCACTACCTATTTTATACTCAGCTCACCTTAACCCATTAAATCATGCATACTCCATCCACCTGCCCAGCATTTGAACCCTACTCCAATACTCTATTCCAAATGATCCCTTTTGGTCAAATAATAAACTGCATACCATCTACAAACCAGAAAGGGCTGCTTGGGTCAGTCTCTATTCTATAAATGTAGATAGAACTTGGAATAAAATTCCTGCATTAATCAGGTCTATCACATACCTTCATAGTTTCAAACCATTACTAAAATACTTCCTCTCTGCCTTCTGGCTTTGTCCCTGCTGCTTATTTGGGACAAAGCTCTCTGACACACTTCATCAGCTTTCTTATACTTCCCTTTAAAGCACTAAATCACTTACCCTGTTTATCCCCTTTTAATACCTCACTTTATTGTACTTCTTAAACTACTATACTCTCTTCTAATTAGCTCAACCAAATTACTGTTCAATCACTACTTCTCTGTTAACACTCATACTTGCTTATCTCTTCTAATACCTGGCTCTATTGCATTTCTTAAATTACTTTTACCTATCTTATACACCACTTTCTTTTTTGTAAAGTCTCAGTATAAGGCTTGTAAGTTTAACGTTTATGAATATCATTACAAATTTTATTATATTAACTATTACGCTAGGCATTCACTGAAACTGCATTATAAAATTTGTTAATGTAAATATTGATTGCATTAAGTATGATACCTTGGAGCTTTTCTCCCTGGGCCTTCACTGAAAAAGGGCATCTGTGCCCAGATGGACTTTCCCAGTAATCAAATGTCAATAAATAAATAAATAATAAATGTTATAAATATCTAGCAGCTATTAAATCAGGAAAGGGTTTCATATAAGAGGCTCGCATGCTGGGCAAGGACACTGCCTCTGACAGTTAGTGCAGAGGAGTAAAGCTCTGAGCTGTTAATAAACTGCTTCCTCTAGCCAGAGTAAGGGGTTTGATTCCTTCTATTTTCATTTGTCTACTGTGTTACTCTGGGCAAGTCTTTTAATTGTGTCCAGTGAGATTACGTAGTCAAGAAATGGGTAAAATAAACAAAACAGAGACAACAATGCTGAGTATCTTTGGAACCACATTGGATAATTAATAGTATCAAGTTTACACTATGTCAGTGACGATTGTTAAACCAAACCCACTCTACCTGAGTACTCTGGGTAACCTTCGACAATAAAGTCATGCTGGTTCAACTGATGAAGTTTTACAGAGCTATATTATAATGTTATAATGGTGGAGGAAATACCTTACCTTAGGCAGGATAAAGCAAAAGCAAGAGATTGGCTGCTGCATAAAGTCCTCAGAAGTCTGTTCAGTATGTTGGCAGGATCCCCTTACACCCTTACAGAGATCTTCAAAAGATTACTATTTAGGGTACAATTGCCAAAAGACTGAAGGATGTCAAATGAGGTACCTTTGTATAAAAGAGGAGCAGAAAAAATGGGGAATTACAGATCTGTTAGCTTAAAACACAGATAGCTTAGAATGGTATCTCTTAGATGATATTTATGATATCTTAGAATGGTTGCAGCGAAAGTCATGGAGATATTCAAGAGTGGAAGGCTAGTAACATTTCTAGAAGACAGCAGTCTTCAGGACAGCAACCATCATGGGTCCATGGCCACAATGAGCTGCATTCAAACTTGGTCCAGTTTCATGACTGGATTAATGGTGAACCTGACACTGGAGTACCACACTGGAGTACCAGTAAGTGTGTAATACCTGGACTTCAGCAAGGCCTTTAACTTGGTACCACACTGCAGGGTTCATTGCAGAACCAAAACTGAAGAAATAAATAGCTGCATGACTGAATGATTGGACACAGAGAACTGAGGTGAGTGCGACAATATTAGGAATTAGGAAAATGAGCAGGAGAGTCCTCTAGTGTTCTGTACTAGATTCAGTACTCTGCAGTGTGAGCAGGAGAGTCTTCTCATGTTCTGTACTAGATTCAGTACTCTGCAGTGTGAGCAAGATAGTCTTCTAGTGTTCTGTACTAGATTCAGTACTCTGCAGTGTGAGCAGGAGAGTCATCTCGTGTTCTGTACTAGATTCAGTACTCTGCAGTGTGAGCAGAAGAGTCCTCTAGTGTTCTGTACTAGATTCAGTATGCTGCAGTGTGAGCAGGAGAGTCCTCTCTTGTTCAGTACTAGATTCAGTACTCTGCAGTTTGAGCAGGAGAGTCCTCTAGTGTTCTGTACTAGATTCAGTACTCTGCAGTGTGAGCAGGAGAGTCCTCTAGTGTTCTGTACTAGATTCAGTACTCTGCAGTGTGGTTGTCTCGGATGTCCGAGGAGAGTCCTCTAGTGTTCTGTACTAGATTCAGTACTCTGCAGTTTGAGCAGGAGAGTCCTCTAGTGTTCTGTACTAGATTCAGTACTCTGCAGTGTGAGCAGGAGAGTCCTCTAGTGTTCTGGACTAGATTCAGTACTTTGCAGTGTGGTTGTCTCGGATGTCCGAGGAAAGAGACAAAAGGTTTAACCTCTTTGCTGATGATAAGAGAAGTGCATCAGTGGAGGTTTGAAGGAATGGCCTAAGAAAGGATATGAAAAGGTCGAACAAGTGAGCAGAAAAGTGACAGCTGAGGTTCACTGCAAACAAATGCAGAGTATGTACTGTAGTTATGTCACAAAACACAAATGTGAAGTATCATCCATGGGAGTATAACCTATGTCAACATAGCAGCAGAAAATGTGAAGTACCATTTATGGGAGTATAACCTATGTCAACATAGCAGAAAATGTGAAGTATCATCAGGGGAGTATAACCTATGTCAACTCAGGAGAAAACGTGAAGTATCATCAGGGGAGTATAACCTATGTCAACATAGCAGAAAATGTGAAGTATCATCAGGGGAGTATAACCTATGTCAACATAGCAGAAAATGTGAAGTATCATCAGGGGAGTATAACCTATGTCAACTCAGCAGAAAACATGAAGTATCATCAGGGGAGTATAACCTATGTCAACTCAGCAGAAAACATGAAGTATCATCAGGGGAGTATAACCTATGTCAACTCAGCAGAAAACATGAAGTATCATCAGGGGAGTATAACCTATGTCAACATAGCAGAAAATGTGAAGTATCATCAGGGGAGTATAACCTATATCAACATAGCAGAAAACGTGAAGTATCATCAGGGCAGTATAACCTATGTCAACTCAGCAGAAAACATGAAGTATCATCAGGGGAGTATAACCTATGTCAGCTCAGCAGAAAACATGAAGTATCATGAGGGGAGTATAACCTATGTCAACTCAGCAGAAAACATGAAGTATCATCAGGGGTGTAAAACCTATGTCAACATAGCAGAAAATGTGAAGTATCATCAGGGGAGTATAACCTATGTCAACTCAGCAGAAAACATGAAGTATCATCAGGGGAGTATAACCTATGTCAACTCAGCAGAAAACATGAAGTATCATCAGGGGAGTATAACCTATGTCAACTCAGCAGAAAACATGAAGTATCATCAGGGGAGTATAACCTATATCAACATAGCAGAAAACGTGAAGTATCATCAGGGCAGTATAACCTATGTCAACTCAGCAGAAAATTTGAAGCATCATCCAGGGGAGTATAACCTGTTAGCATAGTATAAAATGGATCTAGAGGTATATTATACCTGTATTAAACCACAAAAAACAGAATGAGAGAGCTGTGGCAGCAATAAACATAATGGTGAGCTGTATCCTCACCAGGTTAGATTTCAGAATTAAAGAGATGATGTTTCTTTATGGTCTTCACCAGACCACACCTTGAGGTTATATAAGGAAAGTGACATTAGGCTGCTGGAAGGAGTCCAGAGGAAAGCGTCTAGAAAGAGCCAATGTACTGAGGCATAAAGACATGACTACAAGCAACAGGAGCTACAGCTCTTCTAACTTGTTAGGCAGGGAATGGGGGGCATTACACTGGTACATAAGCTCATGCCAGGAAGATATGAAGAGGTCATCCTGAACAGGATGGACAGATAAGAGATGAGGGGGCACAGGTAGAACACCATAGAGAGCAATGCCGTGGAGTACAGGAATAGATTGTAGAGATAGAATTCACAGGGGTATTCAAGAAGGCATAGGATTGGTGGTAAAAAGGGGGAGGCAGAATGTTAAATGTTCTAGAAAGATATACTAAATAGAATTATTGCTTATTTCTGCAGTCAAACAAATATAAAGTAATATAATGTAAATCCAAGAAGCCAGTCAGTCACAGACACTAATGAATATTCTAATGGGTATGTTATTTCTCATAATTCTTGCTGAAATGTTCATTAGCACAACTTGAGCCAAAAGACAAATCTACAGTTTATCTCAGTAGAACTTTAAACCAAAGTTGAGGCTTACTTAAAATCTTCTTCTTCTTTCAGCTTTTCCAGGTACTGCCTCTTAAAAGTAATCATTCTATCTCTGCTATGAGCTATACTAAACTGTGTCTTGCCAATGCATATTAAATTGCCTGATTGATACAGAGCTTGGAATTGCAATAGTTATATGTTTTCTGTCATGCAAAATCTAGAAAGTAAGTCATTGCACATGCTTAGTGTTAACTTTATTTAGATTTCAGCAAAACATTAATTACTTTTCATTGTATAATGACAATAATAGCAGTGATGAGTCTGAATTATGGTTTTGATTTGCTCTATCCAAACCTGAATATTTGATCCCTTGTGCTTTAACCTCAAGATTAAATCTGACCAGATGGGAATAAATCTGTCATGACTTCACACCTGCTACTACATATTTGTGTTGAATCAGTTAAATGGCACATTTAAATGATATTCTATATTTCCCTTAGATGGGGATAGTAGCTGAAGTTAAATGTTCCTTTAACATTTTTTAAGACTTAGTGTTTTGCAGATGCATGTCTTATTCTCTTAACTAGGGAACTCCTAATAGGACAGGGAAATTTTTAGAACTCCACAAAGGTTATGCTTAGTGCTATCCTCTGCCATTCGAGGCATGTATTGTCATTGTGAAACTCTGCTCTTTAGCATGCCCTGGAGGCACAAGAATTTATTCATTAGCATTCCTTATTTTTGTTAACCAGTTTAATCCCACTATGCATGGGACCAAATTAGTAACTGTCAGAGTAACATGATGGAAGTGGGGACTGTGTGCCTATAGAAGTCACAAGAGGTATGTTGGATAATTCTAAGAAATCTGCCCAGTTAGCTTTTTTTCAAATAGAATAGTTTGTGACATAAAGCAAATGTATTAGTTTAGATCTAGCCCTTCCTCAAAAATTGAAGAAATTATTAGCATTCAGCACTTTAAATAACTTAAAAAAAATCTAAGTATTTCACACAACATGATTTGATGAGCTATCTGACTGATTCTTATATTATGTTGTGTACAATGCATTTCATCAGTTTTTTTCTTGAGCTAACCCTTTTTATCCTCTGTAATAAAGATCAGAAATGTATGTCCCAAATAAGGATGTTTTAACATTTAATACTTTTTTGTATTCTGCCTTAAATACCTGTAACCCATGAGAAAGAAGACTAATGACATTTTACACTGATGGTTAACACAGCAAAATCAATAGAGTTATATTAACAAAATCAGCGGCAAAAATCAGCTGTATGTGCTCTTCAATGAATTACTGGTACATACACAACAAAAGACATAAATGCTCCATAGAAACTGAATGCCTGTTTTTCTAGATGTTGTTATTAAACTAGCAAATGACAATAACCAAACCTAGCAAATGAAAAATAATACTGTCATTCCATATATTTGATTTGGCTGCATTTTAATTTCGGAGTCTTCATAGAGGTTAGAATGAACTATGAGAAAATGTTGCTTAAATAAAGATAAGATGAAATAAATGAAATGATACAATATTATTCTTCACATTTGTCTACTGAATAAGCAATATGATCATAATGCCATCTGGTGTAAAAATAAGATAAAAGGGTAAAGCAAATTCCATACGGGAAGTTGAAAATCTCATTGTATTAATTAAGAACACCACCAAATTATATAATGAAAGTCATAACTTCACTTATCATTCTTTGCAGCTTTTGTACTTTGGCGGGATATAATTTACTCTGCAAAACATTAAAATATTAAAGCCTGAAAATCAATTATCTTCTTTGCAAATAAGAATACTGCAGTTGTGTGCTGTTTAAAATGCAATAAAAGTATGCTGCTCCCTGTTATCTTATTTGTCAAAACTCATAACTGCCATCTGGCCATATGGTGCTGAGTATTAGCATTTTATGGTTGTGGAGGTCTTATACTTGCAAAGCTAATAGTTTGAAACTGTAGAAAGCTTAGCTGGTCGATTAAGAAATTACATCATGCAACTCAACAATGTAAATAAGCTTTTAGAATCCATAGCAAATATTTTAGATTACATATAACTGTTATGCAATCTATGCAGAAAAATGAATATCCATACATACAAATATGCATGTACATGAAAATAAGTCTAAAAGGTTCCACATAGTTCTATAAGAGCAAAGACTGGGTTTTATTGTATATACTTTTCTAGGTTATAATGAAACTGTTGCTTTGTTCATTCATAATCATTGGTTAGTTTTATTTAAATTATGAGAAAAAGTTAAATATTTAAAACTCATTTAGAACTAGTCACTGAATACACAGGGACAGCCTCAACATGACGTTTATAACATGACCAAATGGCTACTTAGAACAGTAAGCAATAGCTAATAAAATTTACTAACATTTTTCCCAGAAGTTGTTTGCAATATATATTATGTTTACTGTGATATTACCCATACTGACTGCTCATTTAGTGAATAATACATCTTATGTTTATTGCGATATTACCCATACTGACTGCTCATTTAGTGAATAATACATCTTATGTTTACTGTGATATTAACCATACTGACTGCTCATTTTGTCTCTGATTCACACTACTTTAACTTTAGGATGCATATCCCATAGTTTTATACTTGATCTGTCTAGTTATATCTTCAAAGCAAATATTCATAGTGTTAGGTATTATAAAATCAAATATTACAACCAAGTATTAGCTGATATGTGCTACAAATGACTGAAGGACAAGGCTCACAGCATTTTTATGCCATCCAGAATGTAAGATGTTAAAAAAGTCATAACAAAGTTGTGTACTACAAGAAATGAGGTGAAGTTAGAAAGATGCAGATAAAGGCTATACCTACATTTATACCTCCTCTTCTTTCATTACAGAAATGTAAAAAAATATATTTTGACACTTCAAGATAAAAAGGCACAAAATTACAGAATTATAACATTCAGCCTGTTTTCCAGAATTTTTGACACCATCAAGATGTACTGCTTTAACAGATTTTAAACAATAACTTTCTGATCTTTTTCACAAAGTTTTGTTGTAGCAGATTACAAAACTCAGTAACATTCCAGAGGTGTCTCTAGATGTACTTCTTCTGCAGATCTTTGAATGGATACAACTCACGGCTGTGGTACATACTGCATGCTGAGAATTATAGCAGAGCTTTGCCTCATTGTAGCCTGCACAGTGTACGTTTATCTACCCAGAGTACAGGTTAGGCTTCACATGATCACATTTTCTGGTCTGCATTTTGTTGGTGAAAAATCAGTTATTCCCTTCTTTAAAATTATTAGAATGCTGCATCCAAAACAGGGATGTCTCTTGATAACATCTCAGAAAAGCTACTGCCTCTGTTTATTGCCAAATTTACTCATATGGTGCTCTGATTTACATATATTATATGCTGCCGGTGACATAATTGCTTAAACAGTTGAAGGGTATAGGATATAACTGTACCCAGGCATTGTTCGAAGATGCTGTTGAAGTGGTTCTTTCTATGCCTTCTTCCTCAATAGTTTTTAAACCTTGAAAAAAAATGGTGTGTCACATGAAATTGTTGTATAAATTAAAATGATATGATGAATGTTTCCCTCTTTGCTTACCTTTGTAAGTTTCCATTGTTTACTTATATATTGTCAGATACTGAGTGAAGAAATGAGGACTTGAGATCATTTAGCTTAATTCATGCCCAATTTGTGGCACTTTATGGCGGTATGATTACCTGCTATGCTATATTATTCTAGAGATTTTTTCTGTTGATATGAAATGTGTTCTCTCTAGCAGTTCAGACTGGCAGCCCTTATTCAGTTGAGAAAATTAAGTTTTAAATGGGAGTCATGTGTATCGATGTTAGCAGTTAAACACATTACTAGTGATTTTTGTGGCGATAACTGTGTATTTGGCCACGTCAGAAAAGTGCTAGGAAATACAGGCTAATATCAAAAATCTTTTTTCTTAATAATCAGTGGTTTGGATTGGCAGTCTGAGTCCTGCAAGTGTCAGCAGAATGCCAGGCTGTCAGCCAGCTCTGTGATCTTAACAAGGTGGTTCTGGCAATCCTCTGCAGTAGAGATTTCCTTCCCTTCCCTTCATGGATGCTCAAAGAGTTTCATCACAGCAGTTTAAGGATAACATTGGTGACACACAGGAAGACAATTCCTTTCTGTCATTATCTCTTCATGTATGTTCACACTGTGTGGACGTAAGTCATAAAACAGAAAACCTCTGTGCAGCATGGGATGCCTTCCATGTCTCAGCCGTGAGCTGTTGACTTCTTCCCACTGCAACAGCTGGAGCTAGTGCTGTGAGGACATTTCTCCTCAGAGAGGGAGGAATTACCTAATGACAGTCAACATCATGAAGTCTCTAACTCATGGTTTGTGAGTAAGTGAATGGGGACAGTGCATTACATCAATGGGCAGAGGTAAGTGAGAAAAAACAACACTGTTTTAGTAAAATGTGAACTACAATTCTTATCACAGTAAGACTTTCAACACCTTTTGTGTTCACTTTAGTAAGTAGGAGTATATCTTGTTCAAGCAACCAGTAAGCACATAAACAGAGAGTTAATTACCAGATGGCTTCAAACATTTAATAATTTAGTCCCAGTTAATAATTTAGGTACCCACATTCCCAGTTGTTCAATCACTTCAAAATGTATGTTAAATAAAAGCAATGAGCTGTCATCTACCTGAAAAAGAGATGTCAAGGGAAGAATGAGGCTGTGTCATATTAGCTGTAAGAAAAAAATCAAACTCTGAATGAAATGTTGTGATAGTGACAGTGAGAGATTTGAAGCATAAACAATGGGTGCGTATAGGCTTATAGACATGACAGGCATATACATGCTTTTATTTATATATATATATATATATATATATATATATATATATATATACATATGTGTGTGTGTGTGTATGTGTATTATATATATATATATATATATATATATATATATATATATATATATACATATATCTATATATATATATATAAATATATATATATATATATATATATATATATATATATTTCTATATATATATATACACACACACACACACACACACACACACACACACACACACACACACACACACATATATATAAATATATATATATATATATATATATATATATATATATATATATATATATATATATATATATATAAAAGGAGAAACATATAGAGGCTGAAATAGGAAAAAATAGTACTCTTTTCAAATTACTTAGAGAAAAAGATACATTTTTTTAGCCCTGTTTAGGCATTCATGTGTCTGAGTGATGACAATTTCCAGGAAGGTCAACATCTTAATACAGTTTAATGAAAAACGACCATTTCCAGTCAAATTCTATCTAAAACCACTGCAACAGGGAGATTTCACATTTCCACAAGTTGTAGTGGTCCCACAGCTGATTTATATGTTAGATAGTAAAGAGGAAAAGTGAATTTTAGTTGTTTTCATACGGGTTTTCTATTTTAAATGAGGGGTGTCTGTCTTTTGAGAGCCAGTCTGTACCTGACAAAGTACGTTTTTTTTCTGGTTTTATTGTTTCAAAGTATAATATGTGCAGCATAGTGTTATGGTACATGGACAGTTCGACTGACTTTTATATCATGGAACTACATAAGGCATATTTCACTGATATAATCTGAGACTAAAGCCCTCAGCAAGTGTATACATTTGATAAGATAAAGTTGTAATGACAGAGGATGCCAAGTGAAACCTTTCTCAGAAAGCATATTATTTTAGTGTAATATAAACAAATAATGTTGGTCTATAAATGTATTAAAAATTACCAGTGGATTATAATGGAGGTTGAAACATTTGGTTACAATACATGAAATTCTACCTCAATGCTTCAAAGCATGCTTTCTTTGCTTGCAGTGTTCTAGAGCAATATAAGTATACGGATGGCAAAATACACAACCCTTAAAAAAGGTTATTTGATATATTGCTCCTAAATAAAATAATTCCTCACTAATATAGTTGTAACCCATGAATGTATTCTTCTTCTTCACTGGTAATGCTGTATCTTTTGACATCTGTAATAACTGCATAAAAGTTATGTCTTGTACGAAATACAACATAAAGTCTCCTATTCTTTGATCAAGGTGCTATAAAACAGCTTAAAATATGGTATACATTCTCTGTGTATGTAACTCACTTCAAATAAATATGCAGTGAGTCAAATGTATGTCCACACTGTATGGTAAAAAGAAAATGCTGCCTTATGGTAAAGATGTGGAAAATAAAGTGTGGCCCTCAATAAATCAAAATACAAAATATAAAAATATAAAAATGCTGTGAACTGAATGATTGAAAATAAAATGAAATAGGCTCATGCATGGAAAATATTATAAGCTGCATAGCTAGCCTTCACCTTTTCAGTGCAGACGGACCTTCGTACAACTAGGAGTGCTGTGTTGAACTGTTCCAAGCTAAGCTAATACAAGACAATAATAACATCACTGAGTACAATGCTGACCTTGAAACTGAAAGGGAGTGCACCTAAAAGAAACTTGGCAGTGAATCAAATAATGCTTTCTAGTATAGGAAATATTACCAATTGTATTACAGCAAATGAATCTGATGAGACGTGAGTATAATGCGGGTTATGCACACTGTTGTCATGGCAACAGGATTATGAACTTGGGCTTTGTAAGATAAAAACACTGCAATCAATAAGTAAATATCTCACTTGCATTGAGGAGTCACGTTTGGATTTTCAATTATTTCTTTAGCATTTTCAAAGCCATTTATGTCTGTATTATTATTTATTTACATTGTTATTTATGTACATGTTTTTGACAAGTGACTTACTATTTACATACATTTTTTTTAAAACCAGGGAGACAACATTTATACTGTATAGCTTGTAAATAGCTGTATCAGCTTTTCACAACAAACTGAAGTTGAAACCTTAGAGTTTGAGGGAATGATCATGTCACCTCATACCTTACCATACTGTACTATTTCTGGTGTTTTTTATTTATGTTTTGAAGCACGGGTGCCTTTCAAGTATCTTTCAGTCTCTTATGGCTGTAGACTACTCAGCCCTAATAGTGCAAAGGTGAATCATAGGAAAAGAAAGATCATGCATTTGTGATACCAGCACACCTTACCATCTAAAGTGGTACACAAGTTACATTAATGCGGTGCCAAAACAGCCACAGGAGATCTGCAGTTTCTGTCAAGATAAAGTGCGAACTGGATATTGAAAGTAATTTGCTTAATGCAATACTGATTATCTACGACACTGGAGTATTAAAATGGCACCATAAAGAAAATGGCTTCATAGCTTAAGTTGTAACTTGATTTTTTTACCTATAATGCTTTATCACTCTATGCAGAATACATAGAGGTTCTATTGTTAAGCTTACAATGTACTGGTCTTCATGTATTAATCAATATTATTTCTTAAGGAAGTTAATGTCTGAATTGTCCTGATAATATGGGAAAGCTCTGTCCATAATCTTCAGCTCAAGCTCTTGTATGCAGGCTTCAACCAGTGTGCGTCTCCATGATTCTCCTTCTCTTTGTAAGAGAGGTCAATATCTCTGTCTCTCTTTCTATATGGATCCCTATCGCATCGCCGAAATTTCTAAACTCCAAAGAACATACGGCTGAGACCATATGTCTGAAGTTTGAAATTCCAAAAAAAAAAAGACAATAAAATAAAACAAAACAACTTACCTGTACGTTTTTGCAGGGGGACAAGCCCTCATGTGCCCCCCCCAGCTACTTAAATATACCAACTCCAAGATCGCACTACAGTGAGGAAAATGGCAAATCCAGGTTCTGCACTATACGGCGATCCCAACAGACAATTTATGGAGTTTCAAAACTTTGGACATATGGTCACGGCCATATGGTCTTCGGAGTTTTGAAACTTCGGCGATATGATAGGGAACCATACACACACACACACACACACACACACATATATTTATATATATATATATATATATATATATATATATATATATATATATATATATATATATATTAGCCAGCCAGATCCCACTTCAGTTGACTCATGAATGTACTGTTTTAGGGTATGTCTTCCTCTTGGAATTCAACTGGTCAGACGATGTCAGGCAATATGCTTGATCAAAAGACAGGCATAACACCTTAGTCATCTTATGCCATATGTAGTCCTTTGTCTAATGGGCTCTAGTTTTAGATAGAATATTTTGGTTAAATCTGTTGTAAATGAGTATAAGACATTGGGTTTAGTGTAATTTTTTGTTACTGGGTCTCTCATTCAGCAGATGATGTGAATCAAGCGACAGACCATGGTTACTTGTAGTACTGAACTCTCTTCAAAGGGGCCATCTTTATTAAATTGTTAGCTTTTATTGCTTGATAGTTCCATGGGTATCATACCAGTTCTAGCTCTCTCTCTCTCTCTCAGATTTCTATTATATGAGGCACAAGTGATGAGTATCCCGATGTAGACATCACAAATGGAGTATATTCATGTATTTCTGAGATGTTCTGTACACTCACAACTTGACTTAGGTGTATCTCTGCAGCTTCAAGTTCTGTAACTCTGTACAAAACCAAACACTGTGATTGACATCAGGGCAAAGTACATATGCAAATAATTTTTATTTTTTTAAAAAAGTCTTTTAAGGGGCAACCCCTTTTGCTGGTTGTTAGTCTTCAAAGGCATAACCTATATTGCTGGTTCTAAGGGGTAACCCCTATTGCTGGTTCTATAACTGTTTACTGTGTGATCACATTTGTAGTATTCCATTCAGCCTGGGATTTAGACTGTGGGTTCTTCCGTTGATCTTTTTTTATGGTCACCTATCTCAGATTCAATAGTTTTGTATTAGTATTTTCACTCTGTCTGACAGAACTACTACCTTTTTGTACGGCTGCCATTGCAGTATGATTGCGTTGCATGATCTCATTATGTGAAGCACGGGATGACAGACATTTTTTTTAATTTACTGTTTCTTTCCTCCAAAGATTTGCTTTGGAATTTATTTCCTGCCTCTGGATTTTTACACTTAGTGCTTAGCTTGAGAATATATACATACTCTTCATTCAGTTCACAAATCTAGCCAGTGTTTCTTTTGGCATTTTTTAGCATTGGATACATTGATTAAGTACACTTATGTCACTGCTAGTCTATATATATATATATATATATATATATATATATATATATATATATATATATATATATATATATGTGTGTGTGTGTGTTCTTTTATATAATCTTTTTGAGGGCCTTTGCTGTTCAGTGAGACTTATTTCATTTCATTTACACTTTCAGACTTCTTTTGCTTTAAGGGTTGGATACCTTGCTGTTATTATGAACAAATATGTCAATTTTCCAAGAACAAAAGACATTCTATACCCATAAAAAAAAAAAAAAGTTAAAAAAGAATAAAAATAAAAAAAACAAAAAAATATGATAAAAAAAACATAAATCTAGAAAAAAAAGTAAAGAAATAGAAAGTAGGGAGAAGGGAAAAAATAATAATAAGTAGAATAAGAAAAAGAAAGAAAAGAGGAAGTGTAGTGAAGTGAAGAAGGAGTTATGATTAAGAAATGAATTTAAAGGAGTAGTAGAAAGGTTTAATTTTATAGGTAAATGGTTTAAGATAGTTGAATATAAATTCAGGTTTAAAACATAATAGGTGGTTTAAAAGTGGTTGAGAGTGAGTTTGGTTAGAGAGAGAATGTTTAGTGTTAAGGTTGATTGTATTGTAAGTTTGAAGGTGTGTGAGTTTTACTGAAGGATTGTATATCAAGTCCATTTGAAATAGTGAGAATATAGTAGATAATAGATTATTTTAGTAGGTTTGGAAGTGTTTGGTAGAGGGTGCAAGTTGTTTGAGGTGTTTTATGGGTGATTAGTTTATGGGGTAAAGGGGTTTATGAATGGGGGAATTATAAGTGATAAGTTGGTTAAATTGGGTTAGGTTAGGATAGGTTAGTAGTTAGCTATTCTCAGTAATGAGTTAGTTTCTGAGAGTTGTATGTTGATCTGGCAATATTATATTTTTAGAATAGTATTAATATATAAGATTGGTATATATTTTATTGGTAGATTTTGTGGTATATCTGGTGAATGGTATATAATTGTAGTGGTGCCAGCAGATGTTAGTTATTGTTAGATTGTATATTAGTGTTGGAGTAGTTTGTTTCATTATTTTTTGAGATGTTTTTAGTTGAGATTTATTTTAGTTGTTATGGTGTGTTGGTGAGGGAGTTTGGTGGTGGATTGTCAGTTGTAATGGGTACCAGTTTTGGTGGGGGGTGCTGGGATTGTTGGATAGTGTCAAGAATGTGTAAAGAGGGAAGAGGGAGGAGAAGACAGGTTGAGAGATTTTTTTAATTTGGAGAAGTTTTTGGTTGGAGAACCATTGTTCTATAGTGGTGAAGGATTTGAAGTGAGACAAATGAGAGAATTTTCATGTGATTATGAAGAAATGTTTGAGAGATGGAGTCATCATAGAGTAGAATCAGAGAGAGAATTGGAATAGAGAGATGAAGGTAATTTATAAAAAGTAAAACAATAAGTGGGGGAAAACAAGGGTTTCCAGTGGGAAGATAGGAGGAGGTGGGAGTTGATGCTTTTTTGGTGGTTGATTTAGAGTTTTGTTTTGTGTTTTTTTTGTTTTCCAGGTAGACAATCCAAGCAGAAGAATGGAGGATCAAGAGATAGTAGACCAGTGGAGAGGTTAAGTATGCTTTGGACCGTGTCAAGGCTTTAGGTCTACAAAGAAGATTTTTGTTGATGCAGTTAAATATACATATTTGCAATTTTTGTTGAGTAAAGGATAGCAAGGCTGTGGAGGTGTGGAAGGATGAATGAAAAGTGAAAAGACAGTTAGGCTTAGAGATTGTAGTGAGTTATTAAGTTATTTATTGTTTGTTAGTTACATTATCCATTATTTTAGCAAGTGGAGACAGTGAGAGCTATGGGATTATAGTTCAGTGGGAGTCACCACCTTGAAGATCAAATGGGATGTGTGAGATTTTCCATGGTTCTGATGAGATTTATTCTTTATGGTTCTATATTGGCAATGGGGGGGCTATGGGCAAGGTCTGCTCCTCCTAGTTGGAGGTATCAGCCTGGTAATAGGTATCAGGGGGGTAGTAGGTTTTAGGGAAGAGATATAGGGAGTGATAGGGAGTGGTGGGTGGGGGGGGAGGAAGGGAGGAGGTGAGTTTGTACCTGGCAAAAGGTAAGTAGTTTTTTTTTGTTGATTGGATTTTAGTACACAGCAGAAATAAAAAAGTATTAAAAGCATTTGCTATTTTATGTGTGTATACATTTCTTGACTTTGTTTCCTGTCCCTTGGAGATGTGCCTTTAACAACTCATTTTCAGTTTGCATATTCAGATAGTTTACTTTTAGGTTAAGAAAGACACTGTTAATTTTTTTGCAGTTCCTGAAACAGTTTTTCTTTTCACTGTGTAAATGTACAATGTCAGCTTGTATAGTTTGTATTTTGACTTCCACTACCAGGTCACTTTTTTTTTTTGGTTTGCAGTGATACTAGATGTATCAGTTTCAGGTATACTTTCATGCGTTACTGTTTACAGATTTTTGGACAAGTCAGGAGGTTCTCTTTCTGTTTTATTTTGCCTCACCTTTTGCTGGTCAAGGTCAGAAAAACCCTTGTAGAACATCCTGTCACTTTATTTTCATTTTCTAAGCCATCTGTTCCAACATTGCTATTGATCCTGTCTGCTAGGAGGCAGCACCCTCTGGCTGCCTTAGCATTCCTACACTAACACTTAATGCTATAACATCATCTTGCAGAGTCAGATGATGCTGGTGGAGATCCGCATTTGCTGTCTCTTGTCCTTGGCTTTCCATATGTAGCACTAGTATAGTTCTTGTAGCAGCAGGCATTACATTTTCTGCAAGTGCTAGTCTACAAATACTATAAAGGTTCTGCCCTTCAGCATCAAATTTTCCAGGTCTCAGAATATTTATACCCAGTGTCATTATTTTCCACTTTGGTTTCATTTTGCATAGTTGCAACAAATTGGACTAACAAACATCCATTTGCTCCAGCCTATTTGTGATACTCTGATAGAAAGCCTTCTCGTTTTGCTGTACAGTAGCACTATTTGCCAACAATACACATTCATTTGTTAGCTCATGTGAATGTATTATGGCAGAGCTTATTGTGTGTGCAGCTCAGGTATCGTTTCACGTTTTTTTTTTTACTTTTCATTTATCGTCAAGCTGGCACCTCAGCGTTCATGAAAATCGACTGCCAATCATTAGTGGACCGGAGTTCCGCTGTGGCAAACCCTAACCAGGAAAAGCCAAAAGACAACAATAATAACAACTTTTCATTTATCACAACCAGTTTCATCAGGTTTGCACACACATTAACTTATTGTTCCATTCCACAGCAAGGAGGACTCCTGTCTACTCCCAGAGTAATTAGTTTCAGAATCAACACCCACTTTTTCTACTTTACAGAGTAATGAACCCATTTTCCCCCTGACAGAAAGCTTTATTTTTCAAAAAGCTACACCTTACACAAAATTTAGTTTCACAAAATGCCACACACACACACACACACACACACACACACACACACACACACACACACACACACACACACACACACACACACACACACACACACAGATGCACACACACACACACACACACACACACACACACACACACACACACACACACACACACACACACACACACGCATACGCACACAAGCATGCACACACCATTTTGTTGCAAGTCTTTCAAATCACACAAACAAATAATTTTTCCAGGTTACCATTTAAAGGCTACATAGTGACACAGGGAAATATTGGTGCAGGTATACCTGTTCTTCAGTATTAACAATTCATTTCTTAGGAGGACTTGTTTTTACTTAGGAGTCTCATATAGTTTGTTGCAGATTTCTTATTCATGTTTACACTGTACCTAATACAAATGATTGTTGTGTACAGATTGTCATAGGTTTCTTAACACTGTTCAGTACAGCGCTAGATATGATTTGGTACTGTATACACTTACACACATTACCAGTGACAACTTTCCTTGTCTTTAAAAGCAATAGCAGATAGTAATTCACTAACTTTAAACAGAACAAGTTACAAATACAAGAATGTTTGCTTCTTGAAAGCAGCATATTTTTCATTTCACTGTTACATGGCACCATACTTCTGAATTGCTTTAGCAGCAGCATAACATTTATATACTAAACCACCAGCAGTCATTTTTGTTTCACTGCAAACATCTCACTCATTTTGGGATAATTTTTAGTGGCCACCTTTTCTTTTATTGTAGATGGCTTCCACCCTTGGGTTGCCTTTTCTTAAAATTGATTTATATGCAAAAAAACTTTTCTGATGAATCTCATTTCTAGTTACAGAGGAAAAAGCACAATGCAGGAATGTTACTGGGTTCACATTTGTGAATCAATGCCTTTAAACAGCTTCAGAAATACCATACCACTGAACTTCTAGCTTCAGTAGCATTTTACATGTTACTTACACTTTAAAACACATAGGGCTTAGACCATAATTACATTCACAATGGAGTCACAAATTCTCAGTGCATATACTTCAGGACTGTCTGCCTTTTTTCCCACAGAAAGCAGTACTCTTCCTTTATACTCCTAACAATACTGTGCAGTACTGTTCTTCTATACTCCTAACAGCATGGTGCAGTACTCTTCCAATATACTCCTCAGAGTACTGTGTGGTACTCTTCCTCTATATTCATAACAGTATTATGCAGTACTCTTCCTCTATACTCCTAATGGTATGGTGCAGTACTCTTCCTTTATACTCCTCAGAGTACTTTGCAGTACTCTTCCTCTATACTCCTCAAAGTATTGTGTAGTACTCGTCCTCTATATTCTTTAGAATGCACACTTCAAAATTGTCTGACTTACATTCCCACAAAGCCAGTATAACAGTTTGCTCTATTACAGCATTGCTCTTTGTAAACACAAACTTTGTATTGTCACAAATTTATTTAGCACTTTTAAATTGGTTACTTGTTTACTTTCTGTAAGCACATAACCTTTCCACAGTTTGTATTTACTAGCTAAACGTTCTTTTAGGTATACCACATTTCTATACTTCACATTTACTAGATGAATTTCTGAGACTTTCTCCAAGTTGCTTGAAATGTGACACCATAATGCTTTTCAGTTCATTTCAAAATGTAACAAACTACTGTTTGCAGTTGGAAAATTCACCATAATTTTGCCATATTCATTGCTTGTTTCAGTAATTTGTTTCAGCAATTTCTTTCACCAGTATTCTTGAGCATATACTTCATACTACAAGATAATTTTTCTCGCCGCACATTCCTTTCACCAGTTTGATATGTACTTGTTTTGGTAATCGGTCTTCCGACAATAATTTAGGCACTTTTTAAGAAAACAATCATCCACCAGTTTTGTTTCAATTTGTACAGCATTATTTATTATCCCACCACTGTTTTAATACCCTACGATTCTTTCAAAACACAATACAAATATATTTGATTTATACTCTTGGTCTGGCATCTGTGCTTCTTCTTCTATAGCTGTCTTTCAATGCCTTTGGGTATGGTAAAAAGATGCTTAATACCTATATTCAGCACCACTTAATGAGTATTAGGTACATTTGCATTTCACTGTACATTTATTAAATACAGTTTAAGTAAGGTCAACTCCACAGATTGTAACTACAATTTATCACATCTCTTTATAATAAACCACTTATATAGTAGTCAGTTATGACTGCATTCATCTTCACTTCTGTTGGCAGGTCTGCTCTCCTGCCTCCATTTTAAAACAGGCACTCAATTCACTTTTCATTCTCACAGTAACTCAAAAGCAGTTTTCATACATTAGTGTAGTGGTTACAGGTAACAGAAATAATATTTTACCAAATTTCTCCACCAAGTATAATATTATTGGGCTTTACTAACTCAGACAGTAGGTCATTTTTGCCTGTATCATTCCTTAAGACTTATTCAATTTTCTTTCTTAAGAAAACCTTGACAGGCTCAAGGTTGTATATGTATTATTACCTTTACTGGACTTAAAATAAAAATAATTTTGAGAAGAATTTAACCTGATAGGTTTTGAAAAAATATCAGATAGTTTAAATAAAGTAAAACATCTCAGTCTCATTTTTGTGTTTACGGCCAGTTCTTCATTATTTTATACTGGCTGTACTTCAAAAGACTCACCATTGGTTGGTTTCATTTAAAGTTTTAGATCTAGACTTTTCTTTTTTTGCTTCATAGCTTATTAACATAGATTTATTTTGGGGGAGTACCTGTGTGTTTGTGTCTTACTTGTATGTGTTTATTACTGCATAAGTTAATAATATTATAGCAATATTGACAGTATACTATATAGATGTAATTAGGGCATTGAGGAGAGTACCCAGGCTATCTTTGTAAGTATGTTATTTATGGCATCATAGTTTCTATTGGTAAAATCTGAAAAGGATGATTCATATTATTTATAAATGAGTTTTATTTTATTCTCAGGTTAAAGGTGATGGTGTCATGATCTTTATTAATTAATTACACAGAGTATAACCATGGGTTTGTTATTGTGATAGTAAGATATTCTTTGGTACAAGCTGTTTAGATTTGTACTCAATTAATATTTATGCATATTATTTGATGTTAAGTATTTTATCCAGTCAAAGTTTGGGCAGTTGAATCCCACACACTGACTGCATTTACAATTATTTTACAGCCTGCAGTTTACTCAGGAAATCCTACTATGCTGCATGAGACACAGAACATGTACAGCAGATTCCTATAATGGTATATTCAGTAGCACTACTATTAATTATTGCATGAGTAAATTCCAGTCCTGAGATAATTGTTTAGCTTCTGGATTTTACTTGTTCTTTTGCAAAGACTGCGGCTAAATGACCTACTCATCATTTTTGCAACAATGATAGGAGGTAAACCACAGAGTTTATGAGATGCATTTTGTATTTTGAAACCACCTTTCAGTCATGTTACTAATATCAAAATTCTCCAAGCAAAGAAAAGCTTCTGAATTACCAAATTTATTGTCGAGGCTCTAGGCAGTTAGCAATGGGCCATTCACGTCTGATTTAACCGCCATTATTTTTGTCCAGGAGTTTGAAGAGTTCTAATAAAATACACTGTTATGATAGAAATGTTATTGTTTAGCACCTATACTCCCCAGGGATAAAAGCCAATACTGTCTATATCTGTTTGTGATCCTTGGGGAAAGCATATGAATACAAAATCCATAATGTCATGTAGGAAGTGCTGCAACAGTGTGGTATCCCATGGTAACTGCTTCATGCCATTCAGTCCCTGTGTTAGAGGAGCAAGAACTAACACTGCATTCTCAGCATTAAATCAAAAACATATAAGGCTTATGTAGGCCTCCATTTATGGTGTATCTTGTCTTACAACCTGTTCTTGAGCGAACAGGATAGAACAGCATAGTTAAGATCTGGAGAATATCAAAAGTAGGGACATGAGGGTTGCATTTTGTTGTCTGCAGATGTTGCTGCCATCTTAGTACCAAGTGAGTATGATCTCTGCATAAACTGAAACAGTTCCCTTCTGAGTCTGTAGCAGTTATGGTGGAAATCAGCATCTCTAAATCAGAAGCTGTGGTTCTTTTCTAGAAAAAAAAGATTCGGTCTTTGAATTTAAGAGGTAGCAGTCACCTCAAATGGAGAAGTTTAAGTATCTTGGAGTTTTAGTGCTAAGAGAAAGTAGAAAGGTCATGAGATCAACCACTGGATGGGTACAGCAGTGGTAGAACTAACAGGTGTCTTACTGGGTTGTGGTGGTGAAGAAAGAAGTCTTTACTGCATTGTGATGTTGGAATTAAAAGTGAGTCATTAGATAAAGCTCTCATAGGAGTTTACTAGGCTATCGGCCTGGGGGTCTTTTCAAGCCAAGCTGTTTCATCCCAATATAATATCGTAGATATGCTAGTCAATACCCATGATTGCATTTAGTAATGTCTGCCCATGTCCAGGAGGGTTGTGGGCACTGTCCCAAGTAAGAATTTATGGTGCCCCATCCACTCATCCAGGTTCCTTTTGAAGTATCAAAAATAAAATACCTGAACTCCAGACCACAATAGCACACTACTCCCCAGACATAGTTGCTTTAACAGAAACCTAGCTAAATAAAAACATAGCTAACTCAGAAGTTCTCCCTACCGGCTACAATATCATTAGACAAGACAGACCACTTCGTAAAGGGGGTGGAACTGCCTTTCTGTACAAGTCAAACTTAACTGTCCATCAATTACCAAACTCCTACCCCTCCCCCAATAATTGGGACATACTTATCTCACAACTTCAACTTCACCCTAAAAAGTTCATCACCACAGTTGTGATCTATATTCCACCTGGTAATACACCTGCTAGCCTTGAAGACTTCTTATCCAGGTGTTCTCCCACATACTCACAAGAAACCCTTATTCTGGGGGACTTCAACCTAGATTGGTTCACCTGTATATCAGAACCACCAAGTAATCTAATAAATCTCCATGGCTACCAGCAGCTAGTCCAAATTCCAACTAGATGTGATAAAAAAATCTAAAAGGGAATCCATCCTTGACTGGGTCCTAACTAACAACCCCACATTGTACCCTCACACAGGCAGTCTCCCAGACACCTTAAGTGACCACAACATAATATACTTTATACGTAGTAGAACAAGCATATCCAAAACCACTAACTATATGTCCATTAGAAACACAAAAAAATTCTCTCCTGAGGTCCTCAACACTTTACTCTGTAACTGTGACTGGACCCCCCTAAAAACCCTCCCACTTGACCAGGCTATAGCATATTTCAACAAAGCATTTCTACAACACCTAGACACTGTCGCTCCATTGCGCAAATCAAGGTTAGAACCTCTACAAACCCCTGGCTCAGTAAAGAAACCAAACAAATCCTGAAGCCCAGAGACACTGCCTGGCTTTACTATCAAAAAAACAGAAACACAAAGCCTAACTAAGTACCAAGAACTGCGCAACCCTGCAAAAAAATGCATTAGGCTGGACAAAAAATCCTACTACACAACATTACAAACTAAATACTAACACAACCTGAAAAAATTTTGGAAAAATGTAAACCAGCTACTAAAATCCACCCAAAAGGCTACCTCCAAACAAACCACCCCTGACACTAAAGTTCCCATCGAAACACAATTCAACTCCCACTTTGTGAACTCAATTCTATCCTTAGTATCACAGGACAGTTCTTTCCTCACTATCCCCCCCCCCCCAACACAAATAACACTAATACAAGCTTTACCCTCAAAACAGTTTCCACCACTTCAATCAAAAGCATGCTCTCCAAACTAAAAACCTCATCAACAGCAGCTGACCTACTCCCCAGCTATTTCTTGAAACTTACAGCAGATGCTATTGCTATCCCAGTCTCCACTCTCATAAACAGATCAATTGTTGAAAACTATGTGCCCAAACTCTGGAAAATATCCTGGGTTACACCTGTACATAAAGGTGGAACCTCCACTGCACTTAATAACTACAGACCCATTGCTTTACTCTCCCCCCTGGCCAAAATCCTAGAAAAATGCATCCATACCCAGATGCTAAACTATCTCCTAGACAGCAACATCCTGTCACCTACTCAGCATGGTTTCAGACCTGCCCACAGTACCACTACAGCCCTCCTCTGCTTCACAGACACAGTAAACCGTCTCAAAAATGAAGGCCTACAAGTGTCAACTCTTTTTTTCGATATGTCCAAAGCATTTGACACAGTCTCACACCAAATCCTGCAAAACAAACTAAACCAATATCATCTATCAAATTCCACTCTTACCTGGTTCCAAAGCTACTTAACTGACAGGTACCAAGCTGTGAAATGGGAAAATTCTCTCTCCTCAGCTGCCCATAACTATAGGAGTCCCACAGGGTTCTATCTTAGGACTGCTGCTATTCACAGTCTTCACAAATGACCTCCATACCTCCACACAGTATGCATCTATAATTCAGTATGCAGATGACACTACCTTAATCTGTGCTGCACAAAACATTCCCACCCTCCTGCAAACAACTCAACTAGTATTCTCTGACGTTGAAAACTACCTTACCAAAGTCCAACTTATCCTCAATCCAAAGAAAACTCAGCTTATGATTATAACCAGTTCTAACAAAAACACTAACAGTCAATTCACTATCTACTCCACTAATGCTACTCCAATTGCTCCAGTGGCACAGGCTAAGCTATTGGGAATAACCATAGACTCCCACCTAAAATTTGATAGTCATCTCAACTTAACTATTAAAAAAGTACATGCCAAACTGGGGTCGCTCTACCGTATCAAACCATTTCTTACCAGCAACACAAGATCAGCCATTGCTCGCTCCCAACTTCTATCCACCCAATTATATATGCATCTCCCATTCTGACTAATCTCAACAAAACTGAACTAAGCAAAATGGAAGCCTGCTATAACGAATTGCCCGCTTTGCTGCAAATTGCTCATATAGAACTCATCACTGTACTGCTTTGAGACAGCTCCACTGGCTTGAACTGCCCAACCTCCTAACCTACAATCAGCTCTGCCTCTGTCATGCTATTACCTCCCCAATAAGTGTCCTGCCCTCAAAAACCTAGTACAACATCACTCAGCCAAAAGGCCTCTAAGATCATCGAGCAAACTACTACTAGAATTCACCAACAGCTACAATAGCTTTGGAGATACACTATATAGTAGTTCAGTGGCTAAAAATGGAACTCTGTCCCTATAAGCATTCAAAACACATCATCCAAAGCCTCCTTTAAAGACCTCATCAGGCAACATCTCAAGGAAAGTTGGCAGTGCCATGATTGCTCCCCAGGCTAGTGAAAGCGGATAACACATACATACAAAATCTAGAGCACTTGATAATAGTTTTCAATCTTACTCACAAACACTGGCTAATTTACAATGTATGTACTGTACCTGTGTACTATGTATGCATTCTACCTATGTTCCAAATTTCAGCTGTACACCACAAATCTATTAATTACATTTATTTTTAAAATTAATATTTTTTTGTTTGTTCTCTCCACTGTAACTCTTTATGTTCCGCATACCACTGTAAAAACATGTCTCCTGTAATTTGTGTGTGTACTGATCATGTCTAAATAACTAAATGTGTCTGTAATTTTTCTGTGTGGAGCTTTTCTTCTCGGGCCTCTGCTGAAAAAGGGCCTTTAAGGCTCAGTCAGACACTGCCGGTTAACAAATGTAAAATAAAATAAATAAATAAATACAATGTTTAAGTTGCAGGCCATATTTAGATCCATGGAATGAAATGCTCTAGTCCATTTGATTTTGTCACTGTCTGTTTTCCTATTCTCACCTGTGGTTTTGACCTTTGAGCAGTGACAAAAAGAATGAGATCACACATACAAACTGCATTTTTGAGTTTTCATCAGAGGGTCACTGGGCTCCTTTTTTATGACAGCTATCAAAGAGGATCCAAGACCATCTCCACCGCTTTTCCTGCTCGAAAAGAGATAGATGAGGTGGTTTTGGTATCTACTGAGGATGCCCCATGGCTTTCTCAACACCAGATGCACCGGGCATGGCTCATTGAGAAAGTTTAGGACAAGCACAAACTGGGGCATTCATATTGCTCAGTTTGCTTAGGAAGAACAGTTGATGCCACAGGATAAGCACAAGACTCTTGCTTTGAACAAGAAAGTGCAAGTTCCACTGTTTATTCACCTTACCGATAGTGCTGTGATCCATATATTCTTGTGAGCAACAGAATCTTTGGACTCATACCCCATTTTGTAGGCTGCAGTCAGGTCTTTGCCCATCTTATTTATTAACAGTGATTTCTCTCTGTTGTTTTCTCTCTGTCTCTCTTTCTCTCTCTCTCTCTCTATATATATATATATATATATAGATATGTGTATATATATATATATATATATATATATATATATATATATATATATATATCTCACATGCAAGTTGCAGCCAGCTCCTAAAATGACCACATGGAGGGCCGCCACTACCTGCTGACTTTACAAGGCAAGGTGAGAAATAAAAGCAGGTTATGAGGCCTTTTACTGCATTACACATGCACACACTCACACCTACAGACAATTTATAGTCCCCAACCTACCTACTGCATGCCTTTGGAATATTGGAGGAAACATGGGCACCTAGAGAAAACCCACACAAATACAGGAAGGACATGTAGATTACACACTGATGACACTCCAGCTGAGACCTGGTCTGGACCAGACAGCCGGTTGTAGTAAGGTGGTTCAGGATGATAACATTCCTGCTGTCTACACATACTTCTAGATAATGGAATAAATACCAAACCATTAAAGACGCTAAAGAGTCTGCATCTGTAAGAAGACACAATATGGGCCAATTGTATGCTACAGACAGGGAGGTTCTGATGACAGTAATCTCAGTGTCACCTTTTATGATCTTCTTGTCTATGAGTTACCATAATGAAAGGAGGATACACTCTCTGCCTATTCTGATAAGCATCCTACATAGTTTAAGAAGGTGACAAGTAGCAGTGTGGAGATACCAGCTGTCCTCCTCATTCTGGATTTTGGACTGTAGAGGCTACACAACACAGCTGAGCTGTAAAGCACAAGACTGACATATATGAGTGGTGTGCACTGAGCAGAATGTCCAGAGGGTGTTGGCAGGCATCATCTTAACTCTGGCTTAGTAGTACAGTAGCTGGCACTTATTACATCCTGCTTGCAGATTTAACACCAGAAAACAGAGTAGGGCTGTCCTTGCAAACATACTAGTTACAAGGCATTGCACTCCCTTCCAGTCCCTACAGCATGTCAGTAGGCTATATGTATGCAGCTGTGTTTATGAAGTTCTTGTTAACACTTTAAAGAAATAACAAATCTTCAAGTTTAACTTCATATACATGCATGAGTTTGTACAGAGAAGGCTGGGTACAGTGCTATCCCACACAGAACTGGTCAGTCTTACCTATGAACCAGAATATGAATATTTGACTTAGTTATCAAAGAAGTTCTATTAATTCTACCCTTATTTGATATTTTTGAGTTTAGCAGGTCATGGATACCATTCTAACAACCTCTATAGAACTGAATAACATGCTATTATTATAGCCTAATTACTTTAATTTTGCAGCAAGCAAATTGTGCTCTTTACATTATAAATGATTATATCATAACCATTCAGAGCTCTTAAAGGGTTCCATGGGCATGGTCGTAATGACAACTTACTTGGACTAGTAGTTATAAAGCTTTCAAATGCGTTTGGGACAGGAAACAACTAAATGCATTTTTCATATTTACAGTTGTAAGCTGACACATGAAATACACCTCTTGATTCAGGACATAAGGAAGCCTCCTTCTTTGTTGGTCTCTGTTACCTGAATATGCCCTGACAACCAAAGGACATTGCTCTGTATGGTAATGCGGCAGATGAGAGAAACAAGAATGGAGTTATTTCTGTGTTGTCCTCTCAAAACCTGCATTTATTTTACTATAACTGTGAAATAATTAGGAAAAAAATCAAAATTATAATGTTATTATAGACACTAATCAGAAATATACAAATGCTTGCTCCAGTAAGGAGGGGAGGACAAAACAAAGTTAGATTGAAATTATGTGTGTGGTTGTGGTTGTGGTTGCTCAGTAGTGAACTGTTACTATTGCCTATCACTGTAGTAAAATTATAAAGAAAAAAAAAACAAAAACAAGCAAAAAAAAAACATACACTGCATACAAAAGCCAGTTAGAGATGACTATAAGCAGGAAATACCGATTGAGTATTAAAATGACCCATTCTTCAAGCCTGAGCCCACAATGAGAAAGGTGGTATTGGGCCAGGACACGTCATCCCACTAAGTACTTCCCATGCTTGTCCCCTATTTTCTTTTGTCTCAGCCACCATTGTACACTTTGTTTTGATCAAAACATTTGGGGATGTTCCAGGTTGTATGACACAGGCTGACTGTTTCTTCTCTAACCTGCTGTTGTTTCCTTGCTGGAAGCAGTAATGTTGCATACAAAGATGACTTATTAGGAATATGCTCAGATAGTCTTCTGGTTTGGGAATGTAAGGGAGATAGCACCAAAAAAAAAAGAGAATGTGAACCATTAACATTCCACATGTTACAGTGGATGCAGGAAGTGAAAAAAGACAACAGAGAGTCCAGCGATACACATACACATCGGTATTCTTATCACCACCATACGATGCTGTTAGCAGTACAGCCATTATTTTTGCTTTCCACTAATAGCTGGGCTATTCAAAAGTGCACAGAATTAACATTATGATGCCAAAGTTCTGAAGTCGGGAGTAGTCACTGCTCAGCATTCAGTCATACTGCCAAGGGCGCTCATTTTAAGTGCTATGTTTTTGATAAGAAGTAAGATATTTTATTTGTTAGACAAAACTGAGTATTATTCATCCACCACACTAAAAAACTGCCTCGTATTCTGAGTTATATATTACAAGTATCACGGTATAACATTTGTCAAACGTCTAGTAACGGCATTTGACTGCTCCATTAATTCAATTTACTGGACAAGTATAACATACCTATGCCTGTTAGTAAATACTCAGGCAGACTTCAAAGGTATAAGATATTAAACTTCAGTATTTTTTAGCACAGACCATCCCTTTGTCTGCTGCAAGATGAGAAACAGAAAGTGCTTATATCTTATTTGTTATTTAATTTATTGGACATTTGTTAACCAGGTTAGTCTGACTTGGCAAGAAGTCCTTTTTAAGCAGAGGCCCGAGAAGAAAAGTTCCAAAACAGAAAGAAAACATAAACCATGACAAATACAACAGTAGTGTTCATATTATTAGTAATAGTAAAGAATTTCTAAGGTATGTCATTATGGAAATAGGCTTTTAGACAAAACGTACATAGTTTCATATATACATAGAGTATGGTTGCAGTTAACATTTAGGAAATAACAACTAGTTGGCATTAGGAATGTAATTAGATTAAGACACCTTACAGTTCTTTTTTGATATTTACGAAGATTGTCTGGAAGCAGACAGATAAGGAATAGGGGTTTAATTACCAAAGACATAGTATTAACAGAGATAGAGGAGGGAGAGGAAATGGGAGAGGATAGGTCAGGTTGGAGTGAGACAGGGACAATGTATCTGTGAATTTTAAAGAGAATAAACTTGAACAAAAACTTGTTAGAATCCAGGTCATCAACAAAGCACAGTTTACATACATTTAGAATATTAGAGAGTCTAACACAGACCTAACAATAATGAAGGACACCATATCCTACACAGAAATGAATAACAGTACATATTTTGAAGAATATTACACTGAAACATATGGTGACCAGCCACGGTGGTAAGGCGGTAGCATTGTTACCTCACAGCAAGATATTCTCCCATTAAATTCTCGGCTGGGCTTGGGAGTGCCTTCTGTGTGGAGTCTGCATGTCCTCCCTGTGGTTGGGTAGCGTTCGAAAGACATGCGTGTGTAAATGGGCATGCCTTTGTTGAAGGTTGGGCGTCGAGCTGGCACCTCAGCATTTTGTAAAAATCTACTGTCAATCATTAGCGGACCGGAGTTCCGCAGTGGTGACCCCTTACAAAAGGGTCCGAAAGACCAACAACAACAACATTACACTGAAACATATGGTAATAAGGCAGAAACTGATGGAATTGCAATAGATTAAATACATGGCAACATAATGTAACAGTCAAATGCCTCAGAACATTTGAGAGCTCTAGTTCTCTGGATATTGACATTACAAAAATGGAAAGCCATTTGAAAATGTTTTTGCATCATTAATGAAAGTTTAGCTGCTACAGTAAAACTAGATACTAGGAAAATTGCCTTAATCACTCCTATATACAAAGAAAAAGGATCAAAGTGAGGCTGTTCAAACTAATACATTTAATAAGTTTTTTTTGTCAACAGCAGCAAAATGTGTAGTGAGAAGTATTGTTTATTTTTTGAAGATTAACCTAGACTTAATAGGTTTTAGGATGTGAAGCAGTTTGCATATTAGGAATGGTATTTATCACGAGAGACTATTTATTGTTTTCTCAATAAAACTGGGAAGTTATGCAGGAAACGACCATTTATAACTGAATATTTGAAAAAGATATGTGTGCGTTGCATATGGTGTGTGCTAGGCAATCTTTTTCGAGGTGGGGTGCCCAAGACTACGATTAATTCCTTCATGTTAGGAGACATAACTTTGATGTTTGACTTGCAGCAAAACAAGGAACCATAGTGTCAGTGATTCTAATTTTATTTCTATTGACCGGGGGGATTTTAGGGAAAGGATCAAAATTGAATGAGAAGTTGATGTGAATTATAATTTGTCTCCCTGCCTCAACTTAATCATGTGTGCTAACTCTAAGCTTCCCCTGCTCCTCATCCTAAAACCTACACATTCATTTATGAAAACCTGTTTTCCTAATAGCCACTACACAAGACACTTGAACACAGATGCATATACCACACACACACACACACAAAACCACACTGTCGAATACATCCCCATTTAACAAATCATTAATAAACTTCAAAACATTCACAGAAACACACACACACACACACACACACACACACACACACACACACACACACACACACACACACACACACACACACACACACACACACACACACACCATCAAATGTATTCATTTCCAAATCCCTTTCTTTAACCTTAACCATTAAACACTAGCACCCATACAAATACACAAATGCAGAAGACTAAACATATCCCTTTACCTAGTCCTTATGCTAAACCTAACCAACAAACACTTGCACAAATATACCACACTGTTTTCCCCTTTTCTGTCCACTACCATAACCCTAACCAGCAAACACTAGTACACACTTCCAACCATGTCCCACTTACTTCAGCACTAAAATTCAAATGCCCTGTGTCCAAGTAAAACAAAATTTGAAGTGTTCATGATTTGCAGGACTTACCAACCTAACAGACACCCAGCTGCACACACACATACACACACACACACACACACACACACACACACACACACACACACACACACACACACACACACACACACACACATGTGTATGTGTATGTATATATATATATATATATATATATATATATATATATATATATATATATATATATGTGTATGTCTTTTTATTGAAAGTCAGCTTATATAAAGCAGCCAATCTCTGCCCCTGCACCCCATACCCCCATAATTTATATATATATATATATATGTATATATATATATATATATATATATATATATATATATATAAAACAACTTCACAGTCACATTCCAGTGAAAGAAAGGGAAAAAGCCCTGGAAGTGCACCACCAGCTAACACAATACAACACACTGTAATAAAGCAATCTGAAACATTAATTATACTTCTCTAAGACAACTCATACCAGTGATAAAAAAAATAATAATTTTACACTGCTGTGCAAAATCATTTGATCATTTTTTTTGTTTTCTTGGTTTAGGTAAGTTGAGTTTCAATAATCTGAGATTCAATAAGATGTGTTTCAATAAAAAGATATACACCAAAATATATGTATTTGCGCGTGTGTGTGTGTGTGTGTGTGTGTGTGTGTGTGTGTGTGTGTGTGTGTGTGTATATATTTATATATATATATATATATAGATAGATACATACATAGATGGATAGATATTGCCATACAAGGTCAGTTGTGATTGGTGACTGTAGTGCAAATAAAAATATATTTTCCTGCATTTTTGAGCTTGACAACAGAGGCACAGTGGCACAGCGTCTAGTATTGCCATGTCTCAGCAAGAGCTTCTGCAGTTCAGTTCTCCATGATCATTTGCAGCCAAGGTTGCTGGGGCAGTGCTGTATATGAAAGAGAATCCATAAACATATCAGATTTAACTTTATAGACAGAATCACAAATCATAAAATTCTTGGAAACTGCTGCACAGGGTGCATGAAGAACTAGTCAGATGCATTAAGACAATAGCTACTGGAGTATTCACAGACCATCATTTTTAATTGTTGCAGTTTTCACATTAATGACCATTTTCTCAAGTATTTTACAATGTGTTATAAGAAGGGCTATATGTCGTTGGGGAGCTGCCATGACAGTTAAGGTGCTAACGTCACAGACACAAGGTACAGGCTTTGGCTCTCACCTTTAGTCATTGACTAATTATTAGCTAGGCATGTAATAGTCTGCAGTCCAGTTGCCTAGTATTTACCGATGAAACCATGAAATTAGAAGGGTGTACAAATGACAGAATGGTATGAAAATAAAAAAGAAAATGAGTACAGCAGATGAAGAGCAAGTTACATGTCCAACAAGTGAAGCACAGAAAGTAGACCACACACTAAGTATGTCTGCATTAGAATTTGCAACTTGTAAGCAGTGCATCTTCTGAAAACCACTTCTCATAAACATATGTGTATCACTTCATAGGTACCAGTGTTGAGACCGAAGGTAGGACTAGATGCAAGGTCAATAGTTTTTATTATATCTTTACTTTAATACTGTTTTGGCTACATCACCCCAAAAAATATACTGCATACACATAGAATTTCTTTTAAAATATACTTCTCCCTGTATCTTTGTAATCTGTTGTACTCTTTTTATATTATGATATTGCATCCCTACTAATTTTTTCTCTAAAAATACACTACCTTATATATTCTCATTCTATGCTTTTAAAATAATTGACATTTTTTTTTTCAATATACTCCCTGTAAGGTTTATGTTTATTTGCAGCAATAATGCTTACTGTGACATTTTCTTAGGCTTTGTCCGTAAATGACTTTGCTGTTTTTGTCTGATATTCCTTTAAAATGAATTAATTTTGAGTCAAAGAAAAAAACATGGGGAATGTCCTTCATGTAAGACCCCCCTAAAAACGTAGTTTTATTGGCAACTCACGTTTTGGACAAGTTGCTCTTCTTGCTATATAGCATAGTATTTTCTTTTCTGTACAGGAAAGGAATACAGCCTGTTTTTTTCAATCAATCCAACATTGTTATTCTTTATATAAACAGATCACTGTTGCAGTATTCCTGACATAAGGGATCTCCTGCCAAGCATAGCCCAATATCTGGCCAGTATACAAAAGCCTTTAGAATTTATTGACATCATATGTCACACATATGCTCCTTGCAGAAGATGTAGGGCATAAAGGTGACGTATGGACGTACATACCCCAGAACATCTTTACTGGCAGTCCATACACCATCACTGGACATCAGCGTGAACACTTTTTCTCTGATGGTTACTGAGCCACATTTCAGATAAGGGCCCCACTGGGGTTTCTTCTATTTTTGTTTTTTGTGAGCGTACATGTAATCCAGAAAGGGAAAATGTCAGTGTGGGAGGCAGATTCCCCATAAAGACCATCACAACCAGTGTCTCATCTGTTTGGGTGCTTCTTGCAACCATATGCAGTGTTCTATCTGCCAAGCATTTGTCCCTAACACCCTATGCAGTCATCTCTCTCCTTGTCTATTTAATTAGAAAACCAACGTCTAAAGTTGTTGGCGCAAGTTGCTATGGCAGAGTCTTCCCATCCTAAGGGTCAGTCACTTCCTAAGAAAAAGGCCAAAAAATTCAGGTATGATCCTCGCCTATATGTCTATCTTAATGCTGGTGAAAGCCCATATGATCATCCTGTTGATGCTTTGGATTGCTCTGCCATGACTCTGTCAGAGGCCAGCATGGATATGACTTCTCACACTTCCTGAAAGGCTTTACAAACACCTGTTCCAGACATTGAGGGGGAACCTTGGCTGATCATATCCGAAGGACTGAGAGGAATTTCACAAATTCTAGTTTGGGAGGCGATTTCTACTACATTTATAACAGTGTTGGCAGGGGTCTGAAGCTCCTAGGGTGAGATGTCCCTCACAGACAAAACAAAAAAAAAGCATATTTTCCCTGTTGTTAAAGATCCCCAATGTGAGTGGCAGGATTTTACTCAGGGGTTGTTTAATGGTTTGATGACCTTGAAACCTCCTGAAGGAGTCTCTTTGCATGCTCCTCCCTGGTCATCTACTTCTCTTAAGATGCCTAGGGAGCAAGAGTCCTCTGATGAGAATTTAAATTCTGGGGAAGAGTCTTTCATACTCTTCTCAGATCTCTTCTCCTTTGGACTGTGGGTCTGAGCTGATGAAGAAGATTCTATTAGTCCAGATTCTCTCTTAGAAGAACTCGCCTTTGGGGACACATTTTCTTGCATGAAGGAATATTTCAAGTCAGATTGTTCTCAGGTTTCTGATATTCAGAAGAGGTATTATGAACTCCTCCAGATGGAGTCTCCCAAACCCTGTGCTGTTCCTCCAGTCTTCACTGCCCTTTTAGATACCTTTTCAGCAGCCTGTGTTACCCCTGATTCTCATCCTCATTTGCTCCCAAGAAGCTTAACAAACCTAACAATTTTACAAGGTGACAGATAATTGTAAATTTCTGTACAAATGTCATTCTGATGACCCTTCTGTAGTGTCTGTCTCTTCAGACAAAACTTCTAAGCTTTTGCCTTGTACTAAACTACTTCCTTCAGATAGAGACAGTAGAACCATGGAAAGCCTAGGCAAAGAGGTTTATATTGCTGCCACCCTGGCTTTTAGGGCTGTCATTTACCAGACTTATATGACTAGGTATATTTTAGCCCTTTTCTTTCAAGCTTCTCATGTAATTTCTGAACTTCCTGATTCTGAGGTGAAGGCCTCAGACATTTATTTGTTGGACTCTACCTCTCAAGTGGCTCAGCACTCTATTAAGTGTAGTTATAATGCAGCTGGTGCTTCTTTCAGGGCTGCTGCATATGGTTCTGTCATGACACATTATTCTTGGCTTTGTCTTCAGCCTGTACCTAATGACATTAAAGCTAAATTATTTGATGTTCCTCTTGATAATAAAAACATTTTTGGCTGTCCTGCTGAACTTTTTGAGTCCCTACATGACAAAGGCAAGGCCTTGCGGGAATTGAAAGATATTTTTCTTTCCTCCCATACCTAGGTTTCAGAGGAAACATCTCTCCAAAGCTGCTTTTATTCACAAACAGTCTCATCCTCCGCCGAAAGGTAAAAAGGCATCTGGGCGTGTACCTCCAGCTTAGTTTACTCAGACTCCTACATCACAGCAGGCTCCTTTTCAAGACAAACCAGGCTCCATATGACAGTTTGTTTCCTCTTTCCCTTGGCTAGGTTCCCTTGTCCCTTCCCAAATGGTTATGAGTAATTCAAGACTCTTGGGATTTGTCCAACATTTACTAAGGATATTTCATGGTATGGAAATCCCTTTCCCCCTTTCTGGGAATCCCACAACATCCACAGGAACAACTTCCTTTCTTTCCAGAGTTGCTTTAGGCTTTTCTGTCCCAATGCACCATTCACATTGTGCCCCCTACCCAGGAAGTGAAGGGATTTCATTCCAGGATGTTCCTTGTGCCATGAAAGAAAGGCACCTGCAGACCCATTCTGGACCTTTCTCAGTTCAATACATTTCTAAAAGTTCTCTCCTTGTGGATGTTGCCCCTTAAAACCTTGTTGCCTATTCTTCCCCAGGCCTTCCTGGTATCTCTTGACCTCAAATATGCCTACCTTTACATCCCCAACCATCCACTTTTCAGGAAGTTTTTGTGTTTCTATGTTTCCTACCTGCATTTTCAGTTCTTTGTTTTGCCATTTGGCCTCTCTACTGCCACAAAAGCATTCACTAAATGCCTTGTTCCTGTCATTGCCTTTTGCAGGATGAAAGAAGTTCAGATCTTTCATTATCTAGATGACCTGTTCATCTGGGCTTCAGTCACTCAAGGTTCAGGATCTTCAGTATACTGTTTGCCTGTTACAAAGGTTGGGGTTTACCATAAATGTTCAAAAATCACTCCTAGTTCCCTCACAGGATCATGTATTTCTTGGTGGCAGGATCCTGACCATTTCCATGCTGGCATCCCTGCCTCCACCCAAGGCCCTGTCTCTGATTGCCTTTTTTCAGTCCTTTCTTTCTCCTGGATTCAGTCACAGCCAGGGATTTTCTTAGGGTCTACAGTTCATGGCTTCCACTATTCCTATGGTGCCTCTAGCCAGTCTCCATATGAGAAGACTCCAGTAGTACCTCAAGTCAGTTTGGCTTCAACACTGTCATCCATTGGATTTCCTGGTTACATTCCTTCCCTGTCTCAAACTAAAGCTTCAGTGGTGGATTCATCAGCTTTCTCTTAACCCAGGGCTTCCTTTCCAACCTCCAGTCCCATCTCAAGAGTCTCTTTTTGGATTTCTCCAAAACGGGTGGGGAGCTTTCTTTGGTTATATCAGGGTTCAGGGTCTCATGCCTCCCCATCAGAGGTCAGATCACATCAACATAAAGAAGATGAGAGCATTCCTTTTAGCTCTTCAGGCTTTTCATTCTCTCTTTTTTCCATGGCCCCTCAACGTTTTCACAGACAATACCACAGTGATGTGGTATGTGGACATGCAAGGGAAGACGTGGTCCTACCTTCTTTGTAGGCTCGATCTTAAGCTCTGGGATTTAACTGTCCGGTATCAAGTGACTCTCCAGGCTGTCTACATTCCTTCAGAGAAGAATACAGTGACAGAGTCTTTCAGCAGGTCCAGTACACAGGCTCATGAAAGGATGCTTAACAGAGATGTGTTTCTGGACATTGTCCATCGGTGGGGTATTCCTCTGGTAGATCTTTTTGCCTCCTCTCTGAACAGACAACTTCCCAGGTCTTCTGGCTTGGAAGGTGGACAACCCTGTCTTTTCCTTGGAAGGGTATGTTTTTGTACATCTTCACTCCCCTTCCCCTAATTCCAAGGGTCCTGTACAGACTCAAGTAATACTCCCCCAAAATCTTGCTGGTGACTCCCTTTTGGCCCAGACAGCATTGGTTCTCCCTTCTTTTTCACTTAACCAGGGGCAATCAGGCAATCACCACAAGTTACCTGACCAGGTGGATATTCTCACACAAGACAAGAGGCCTCTTATCCATCCTCACTTGTCCACTATTTAACTGACATTCTGGGTAATATGGTTTTGATACCTTTTAGGCAACTCTCTTCTGAAGAGGTGCTTCAGAAGGGCAGGAAACCAACTACCAGATAATTATATTTTTCCAAATGGAAGAGATTTTCTGTCTGGTGCCTGTCTCTCATAAACAGAATCCTTTTTCAGTGGGGATTCCTCTGGTCCTCTCTTATTTGTGTGAATTACTCCATGATGGGTTGGCATATTCTTCAGTTAAAGCTCACCTTTCAGCTATTTCTGCTTTTCTGCCCTTGACTACTTCATAAGTCTCTAGGTTTCAGGTTAAACAATTTCTTAAAGACGTCCTATATATCAGGACTCCCAGGAAGCCTGTACTGCCTTCATGGGATCTCAGTTTTGTTCTTGAAAAAGTGATTCGGGTTCCTTTTGAGCCTGAAGCTCCAACTTCCTTGCAACATTGTACTTGGACAACTGTTCTTCTTCTGACCCTTACTTCAGCTAGGAGAGTAGCTGAGCTTCAGGCTTTTATGACTATTTCTTTTTTTTTTTTTTAGTTTTTCACAGGGACAGAGTTTCTTTTTGTACTAATCCTTCTTTTATGCTCAAGGTGGTCAATGAGTTGTCTCTTAATCAGTCTATTAATTTACCCTCCTTTTTTCCTTCTCCACAGTCTGCTACTTTGAAGTTTCTTCACACCTTGGATTTACATAGGTAGCTCAGATAGTATTTGGATAAGTCTAAGGCCATTTGCAAATTTGAGCAAATTTTTGTTTCATTTCATCCCAGGTCTTTGGGTTTGGCAGTTTCTAAACAAACCATTACTTCATGGATTTTTAAGGCCATTTCTTTTTGTAATTCTTTTCAGGGTAAATGTCTTTCTGCCTCTGTAAAGGCTCATTCTAGGAGAACTGTTGCTTCTCCTGGTGTCTTTTTCAAAGAACTGGATACCAATTACATCTCTGAGGCTGCTACTTGGACTGTTGTCCATATGTCCATACCTTCACTAAACATTACAAGTTGGATGTTGTTTCAAGAAAAGAGATGGCTTTGCCTGAGCTATCCTGCATGGGTTTCTAGAAGGCTCTATAGTGCCTTCCTCTTACCAAGTTTCTTCTTGAGCTTTCGTACTCTCCCTTATGTCAGGAGTACTGCAACAGTGATTGGAAGGACATAGCATGGTTGTTTAAAATCTTAGCATAGTAGCTGTCCTTCTCTTCACTGTTGCAGTATTCCCTCCCTCCCTCCTCTCCCTTTTTTGCTCTGCCCTATTTCTCTTATCTTCCTGGCCAGAGATCCTTCTTTTTTTCCCCTCTTTTTGGATGCACATGTTCCTCCTCATTCTTAAGGGCATTCTCTTCCTCTTGGGGCTTTTCAGTTCTAAGGTATGAACATCCATATATCCCACCTTTATGCCCTATGCCTTGTGCGAGGAGCATATGTGTGATGTACAATGTCTATTAATTCTAAAGGCTTTGCTCTACTGGTCAGACATTGGGCTATCCTTGGCAGGAGATCCCTTATGTCAGGAATACTGCAGCAGTGAAGTGAAGGGCATCTGCTGTTACGGTAAAATTTTACACAACTGTACTTTGTCCTTCCTCTAAAGCTTCCTTATGTCCATGTATTCTAAGGACAAAAGTATATATCTTGAAACACAGAACATTCGTTGTCAGATTTAGAACAGCTTTTCATTACCCTAGAATATTTCTGTTACATTCCATGGCCCCTGATATGCCTACTTCCTAAATTCTCAGAGTGATACTAAAGAACAAATAACAATAATAATAATACCGATTTGTTAACCAGGTAGGCCACTGGACTAACAGTTACGTTTTAGGGGCTATGCAGGAGCAATGTCTGGTTAAGTGATTTGCTTAAGGTCACACACTAGGCAAATGACAGCTGAAGGAATGAAACACAGTACAACTGGAACTATGGCTCACAGCCTTATACCACTGTAACATTATGCCAGTACAGAGTATATCTTATTCTGATGACCTTTGACAGGCTAAGAAAGAAAGCTATGAAGAAAACTGGCCCCTTAAGTTCAGCCAAGTAAATACCATTCATTTAATTTGAATTAGGTCTGCAAACAAAACTGTTATTTCTTGCTGTGTGTGTACTTTTTAACCCACTTTACCATCTTTGTAAGCACATCATAGACTTGCTACATTATTTCAGTATTCTTTAATGCAATTAATCAAATATCATCTCGGGAACAAAGAAGGTTTACTCTGCAAGCCCCCAATAAAGAAATTCTGCCTCAGAAAATTAACTGTTTACTTCACACAGTTGTGTATTTCCAATGTTCTCATAGCTGTTGCACTGACTACCAGCCAGCTGTTTGGTGATATGAGTTTAACTCTCCATGGTCAGGGAAACCTCACTCCATAAATGGAACTGCTAAATATGTCTTAGATCATGGATTATATAAAGTCCACAACTAGGATTAAAACTGTGTCTATGAATTGCAAATGACTAATGGAGGTTAACATGATTTCTTATTTTTAATAACTATATGCAGATATCATTGTAGTGCAAATGCTATTGAAAGATCACCAAGGAATGTTATTATATACAGCTGTATTTTTTAGTAAAATTCGACACCACATGTTCAATTCTTTTATTATTGTGACAGATAACACTTTGGGGAAGCATGGAACTAGTTTACGTATAAAGAGGAATAAATAACAACATGAAGTTAAATTCTATTTCTTCTCTGCTTATTCCTCAAGAAATTTTAAAACTTTAGATTTTTAAACAAGTCTTTCTGCCTTTAAAAGAAAAATGACACTACAACTGGATCTGACTATACTCTTTCTGTATATTAATGGATATTGTAAGAGAAATAACTGAAGCAAAGATCACGTTATATTTTCTTCATAGCTATATAAAAAGGCTTTGCATTAACATATTTAGCTTTTATGTAAAATGCAAATGCCAAGATGTAGTCAGCAAAGAGCAAGCCTTTAAAAATTCCCCTAGCAACTGCTTAGCACCACTTGTGAATGCATTCAGAGCACATCTTCCTTCTTTCATAAACGTAGCACTTCTGATTGTTGCCGACATTGTTGTCTTGGCAACACAGCCATCACGCATCATATGAACAGAATCTTATCAAGAAAAAAATGTGGATGGACACCATAGATTGCTTGAGCAGCCTGCTGACAATGAAACAGCTTTCATCAATGTTTTTTTTTTTTTAAATAAGAGGCCATTAGAGGTGGGGACAGTAAACAAAAGAAGGGGTACAGTCATACTCTACGAATAAGAAAATTCTGAGAAAGCTGCTTTCAATGGTTCTTTTCTACAAATGGAACTAAAGTCATATTAGAAGCTGTTTCATTTCAACACATACATTTTACTGTGACAACAGGTAACTACGGTTAGGGAATATAAAGGCAATAAAAGCAGCATGGTACTCTTAAAACAACTTGAATCGCATTAGTCATCACTTAGGAATCATAACGGTATTTTACCTCATTACACTTCTAGGACTAGTTAATACACAGTTAAAGTATTATGTGAAATACTTCTGTAGCATTCTATGAACCTGGACACCTAAACTGGTAACAGTATGCTCCAAGACTCTATGTGAGTTTTGTGTGCATGTTTGTTTTTATCCCCTTATTAACTCATATATAATAAGATGTATACAATCTAGAGAACCGTCTCAATATTTTAACCATTTTTAAAGTGATCATCACCAACTTAAGATGATGGTATTCACTTAGAGAAACCATGGCATTTAATATGTAGGGGGCTTTAAACTTTACAAATCATGATATAAGCAATTAAACTTTAAAATCACAAAAAGGAAAAGAGCAGCGGACACCACAGATATTACAAAATACTTTATTTTTCCTGATGTCTCAGCATTTTACCTTCTATAGCACTTAATATATTGGTAACTATATCGCAAAGAAAATATTTCAGTAGTTAACAACTCCATCTAGATGATGCTCAGTTCATTCATTCATTTTCCATTAAACATGCTGTTCTATTAAGGGTCTTAGCTTTGTGGTAAAAAAGTAATGCAGGATGGGATGCCAGTCCATTGCAAGACATGGGAACAGTCAGTCAGTTGTATACCACATGCAACCCTAAAGGAAATTTAGAAGACCACCATTTCATTTAACAGCATGTCTTTGGGATATGGAGGAAACTGGAGTTCCGAGAAAAAAAATCTGTTTGAATATTGTTGATACATGATGCACTACTGTTCTAATGCAATCATAGACCAGAGTCACAGAAAGAATGCCTGTAAAATTAGCTCATATTTTTCAAATAACTGGAAATCAGTGTACCTAAATGTGTTTCATTTTCTTTTTATTTTTGGCCAAGTGCAAAAAATGTGACACACAACTTAAAGTTTTCATTGTCCTACTCTAATTTAAACTTCTTATAGCCAATCAACCCAGTATTACAGCAGTATGATATGCCCTTTCCCAGTCTGCTTAGCTTAGCTTAGTTAAATGTGCTTTCTGCTTGTTACAAATTATTCTGTAACATTAATTGCTGTATATGTGATGACTTTTGCCCCTTTCTCCTTATTGTAGTAGAATAACTTGCAGTAATGCCCATTAGCTGTCATTTTTGTATTTTACTCAATTTATTTTCTCCTTGTTTCAGAATTTTCTGAATTTCCTGAAATTTGGATGGCAATGAGAAATTTAATGCTATAAGATTCATCATTTTCTACATTTCAGTGGCTTCATTCTGTGGGGTAAGTTTCCTTCTGCACAGAATGACTATCAATATTGCAATTATTGCTATACAGTAAATATATAAAAAGACAGAAAACTAGAAAATATATTCCTTTCTTGTTTCTTGACTTTACCAAATGTCCTCCCCTCCTATATAAGATAAAGATGATTCTATACTCTCTGTGTAGGTTTTTGTTTGTGTGATGGTGCATGGAGTGTGTGCAAAGTAATGTGAGGTGAGCAGCAATGCTCATTGCATATTCATGCCATGCACTGCGATTAAATGTAAATAAGCAAGGTTTTGTGGCTAGCAGCAGTGTTGCTGACCAGGAAACCGTGTAAGTGAACATAGATAGCAATCCTGTTTAAATCCGAGCATTGAAGGACTGTGATTTTGCTCAAAATGCCACAATGATCACCAGGGCTTAACAGATAACCCTCAATATTGTAATGCAAGACATCTGGACAAAGGCCAACATAATGGGGAACAATGACCCAGAAACAGGGACATACATGGCATATTTGCTCTTTAGAAATGTTCTGGGATAACTAGGAGTTTGTGTTAAGATACATGCTCTGAAGGATTTGAAGTCTGAAACTCAAATATATGTAATTATTGAGTGACATCATTCCTGAGATGATCCCAATTATATGGCTGAAAACCACAAATTTGATAAGGAACACACCAAAAGATATAACTGGAAACATCTGGACATTGTGTGAAAATCTGGACAGTTAAAAGGTATGATTGTTAAGTATATGGCCCAAACACAGTACAGGACAGTGTATCTACAGTGCAGATTATTGTGAAATCCCATTCCTGGCATTCTGTACTGAAGTTGCGTAAATGATCTGTAAGGGCATGCGATGTCCCAACTCTGGGTCAGTAATCAAGGACCCTGAATCCTAAGAACTGACACTGGAGAGGGACATTAACTTGGAATACAAATGCATACACTCAGTATTTCCAGATGCAGACCTTTGTGCATCAAGCACAATTTCCCCTTAAGTGCACACAGGGAACATAGTCAGCCTGAGGTCTGGATTTATTTATATCTGTCTCCCTCCAGGTCTCTCATAAGGCTCCCTACTGGCACAGCTGTAGGGTTAAGTTTTCAGTTCAGTGTCCAAGCCAAGTCCTCCAGCACCCTCTCTGTGGAACTAGTGCTTCGTGTCCCTGCTCCAAGTAGCTGACACACACATTCTTTGAGATTTAATTTTCACACACTCACACACATAGGAAAGGCTGGTACAGATTAACCACTTTACCAACTTTGCTTAGACTATAAGGTAGATTCACTGCCACCAGTGAGTTACTGTAAGGCTCTTAAAAGGGTATCAATTATACTGAGTGATATTAATACTAATGTCAATGGTAATATTGACAAAGCAGTAAGACTTTCAGGAGTGGCCACAGTATCACCAATAGATATAAGTATGCTCAAAGGTTAAAATATTTTCTAAAGGACCATAATAATAATAATAATAAATAATAAAAGAACATGAAAATATGAAATGTCTATTTACAGTAAACACCAGAGTTTCATCCACAGGAAATTTTAAAATAACACAGATGAAAAGATTCACACAGATACAGAAAAACAGTACTTAACTAATCTCACTATATTTTTCTAACTAATCTAAAGAGTTAATATTCCCTGGTTCACATACTAGAGCAAGGCAAGATGAAATAGGTGAGGGATCTTTCTATGTTAGGTTCCAAGAAACAGACTGTCTCTGAAACTTCAGACTTCTCTAATATTAAAACATTATTTCTGTAAAGAATGACTCTGAAGACATCTGGTCATCTGACTTCTGTTTCCCATGCAACCGCTCTTTGCTAGAAGCTGTCAGGATTTATCACATAGGTGTCAATAACACACACACACACACACACACACACACACACACACACACACACACACACACACACACACACACACACACACAAAACCTTGCTAAGATCTGCTGCAGCTCCTAGAAGTCATAAAGCAATTTCAAACCTCCACCCTTTCAGAGGAACAATTAGTTCACCACAATGACAATGCAGAAAGCTTCCTAGTACAGACTTTTTTGTCTCTGGCTGCATTCAAATCTGTGAGATAATGTATTTATGGCCTAGGCCCCGTAGTTTAATTTTTTTACTATTTCTGAAAGTCAAGTGCATTGAGATTAACCTGTTCTCTTCCAGTATCCTCTGTTACAATATATACATTTAAACAGTTACAATAATGCATGTACATTTATTTTCTTTCCAGCAGGGCACACTGTTGATACATTTTTAATACAAGCAACTTTACAAATATATTTTCAACACAATCATCTGTACAAATCAGTTTGATATTCAAATAACATATAATTCTTTACTAAATTCCAGCTAGCTGTAATGGCATATGTTACATATCCACTGCCCTACTTCTCCTGGAATAGCTGGGAGTACCTCCTATCATCACAGGGTACATGGATTGCCATGTAAAATAAACACTCAGAGGAAGTGTGTTTATTGAATAGGGACGCACAAATAAACTGTAGGAATGAATACAGGGAAAGAGTACAGGTGAAACAACCTAATGTACAGCAGATGAGGGCATGTCAACAGAAGGGTGTTGTAGCAGCAACACCAGTCACATATCAATCTGGTACAGCAGGGATTGCACAGTGAAAGTGTCTATTATGTGACTGTCACACAAAGTGACATAACAATAGGGAGGATGTCTGTGTGAGATAAGCATCCTTACATGAATAATGCAGAGGTAGGATGTTACATACAATTGGGGTAGGATGCATATTATGAAGCTGTGCAAACTGATTTACCTGAATATGAGTATAATCTCAGCAGAGGTCTCCAGCAAGTGGGACACAGGTAAAGACTCATGGGCAACATTAAAAGAAGCAAGCACAATCATGGGCAATATCAGAATAATGCCACCAGTAATCTCATGCCTCTGATATAACATACATGATTTTGAGCAATCAGAGATGATTCTGCACAAACACACTTGTACAACTATTATGATGCACCCACACTCTGTGAGGGTAATCACGCACACTGTCCTGGCACTGTAACATCTGCTGGAGGTGTTAGGAGGGACACTGCTATAGCTGTATGTGACATTATGAGCAATACAGGCTAGTTGACTGGTATGTATGGCATATATACATTTATTTATTTATTTGCAGTTTGTTAATTGGGAAAGTCCAGTGGGCCATACAGAGTCTGTTTTTAGTGGAGTCACATGGAGAAAAGCTCCTCAGTACAATAAAAAGGAAAACTGTATACACTGGTAAGTTATAAACATGGTTAGTAAATCAGTGGCCAGACAACAGCAGTGACAGATAACATTTTTTTTTTTGCAAACGTAGCATAGAAAGTGGTGAAACAATATATCATTAAAACTAGGTATTCAGGGAGGCTGAGTGCAAGTACAGTTCCAGATGGAAAATAAGTAAGTGTTTAGAGAAATTTTGAAGTGGGCAGAATTTTGAGTTGTTCTAATAGCTAGTGGTAGAGCATTCCAGTTTTTTGGCTAAAGGGTAAGAAAAGGGAAGTTACCCAGGAGGCAGGTTTGGTTTGTGAACCTGAAGAAGTTGCTGATTATCATAGCACAATCCACACTGTCACTAATGTTACTCATGCCATTAATGTTGTCTAACACCTATGTATGTATTGTGTGCATCACCAGAACAGGTAGCACACATGCATCTGGTGTAACAACTTGATGCCACTGTGTTTCCTGATTCTTGCATAATGGGTGTAATCACTGAGTCCACCTATGATGACAGTAATGTTTATACCACAAAAAGAATATCTAGGTATGGCCAATATGATGTATGACAGCTCACTGTGGCAAAGGTGGTATACTTCAGTTACACATCACTGGAAGATGTGTGAGGAGGTACATGAAGAAGGGTGCATTGTACTCAGTTATTGGTGTGATGAAGGCTGTGCACTATAGAGGTATTATGGCCTGTAATGTGGATGTCTTTCACATACTCAGTAGGTGTGTTACATACAAGGGTGTAGTTATCACCGTGGCCACATCCTGGTGGATATTCCATATATCATCTGCCCCAGGACGCAGGTCACAAACCTATTGTTCTGATTATAATGTAGACATCACACCATATAATCAGACCAATAGGTTTGTGACCTGTGTCCTGGTGGATGTTCCACATATCATCTGCCCCAGGACACAGGTCACAAACCTATTGGTCTGATTATATGGTGTGATGTCTACATTATACTTGGGTTGTATGTTTCTTTATCTGACGTAACAAATGCCCCATCATTTTGTGTCATTGCAAGTGTTGTCATGGCTGTGGATTTGTTGTGTGTTGATACTGTCTGTATTATACTAATATCACAGCTGGAGTCAATGACTGCCCACAATCTGTAGTCTTTCAGATGTTAGTGTTGTCATCATGCATGCCCTCGATGACCTATTTGAGGACATCTAACAGATGTAACAGACATGCTGTAGGATTAACAACTCACATAGCTCTGTTGCACACAGCTGGGTTATTACTAGTGTCCATTTAGAAAAGGTCCATGATGAAATGTTGATCTACCTCACAGATGAGGAGAGTCAGCATGCGTCTATACATGCATACATCAGATGTCCCCCCCCAACTCAGATTTATGCATGTTGATATGATCCTTACTTCAAGGGTGAGGAGAGAACAAATGTAGTCTATTTGAATGTTATTTGTGATTGTACTTATCCAAGCCCATATCATTTGATAATCAAGTTTTGTACCTCCTTAATGATTTCAATCTGCTTTCACAACTAGAGTCTTCAAAAGTGTACATAATGTTTCATATTAGGCTAACTAAAGTCTTATATAGATGGAGATAACTTCCATATCCCTTGGGCTACTAACGTTAGCTGCAAACCAGATAATATTCTTATATTCCTTAAGTAAAATCTTTACTTTTTCATTGATTTGTTGTTAGCATTAGCAAGTAATTTTCTATTGAACTTAACTAAATGCTAAATGTAGGTGTATAAATCAAGTATTTTAATCCTTTTCTTGGTGTGAAATATCCAACACGTTTGTCACTAAACATCCATACAACAATCCATTTATACAGGTACATAACCTCTGAAATTTTAGATTGAACTTCAGCTTTCATGTTTTATTTCACATTTCTGCTTATTTAAATTTCTGGCGATTGCTTCTATTCCCCAGAATTATAGACTACAACTTTATTTCATCTTCAACATCTTCAACTGTCTAAATTCATATCAATATCAGTCATCATACTTATTTATTGTCTAAATACATAGCAATATCAGACATCATACTTACTTTTTGTTTGTTTGCTTGTTTGTTTGTATTTTTTGACCAGAATAGAGCACTTATCCTTTTGAATCTTTTTCAGACTCAGCCCAGGAGTATAAACTCAAGAAACATATACTCACATAATAACACAATCTAGGGGTAGGATTTATGAATGCCAACACTAAAGGTACAGCAAGTGTCCATGACCTGTATTCAAGAACTCCCCTTCTATATTTTTGCACTGTCTATTCACTCAGAAGGATTATACTAGGAGCACACATAGTCTACACTTTGTGGTAACCTTCATGAATCCCCCTTGATATTTAAGGCTACAATAAAATCAGTTAAGAAGATGTGCATTATGCTTGTGTACACTTACTGTAGGTATTCATGAATCCAAAGTCTTATTGCATAGCAGTAAGCAAAACAAAACAAAAAGAAGAAGAAAAAAAGCATAAAATGTTTGAGTAATAGTCAAAAGCAATAAACATGGCTAGGCTAAAATAGGCCCCAGTGGTCATTAGCCTAGTTCACACCTATGAACCTATGAACATGACATTAAATACATGACATATAGTAGTAAAGGTATATATAATACACTACAGGTGTAATAAAGAATTCAAAAGAGTAAAGTAGTAAAATTATATTGTCATTTAAAACAGAGCCAAGGCAAGATACAGCATAAAATTATTTGCAATATTGCAAACATGTAAAGTATTACAGAAATTAGAAAAGGGTATTTCTGTTTTGCAGGTTTAATGAAGTTTCACTTATATAATGGCTGGCAGATTTCCATACTTCTTTGGTAATGTTCCTTAAATTTTATTACAGCCTGAGCTATTAACAAGGCAGTATTTAAGTGGCTATGTAAAACACTGTTTAGGTGTGCAACAGGTGTGAAACATAATGTATTTATTCTTGCTAGAAAATTTTTAAATGTTCATTATGAATGATGTTGTACCTTTAGTAGCAAATGTAATAAAACAAGTGTTTCAGTTACAGATGTTTCCCAGCTTATCTGCCCATAAAAAATTGAAAAGTTATTTGGCTTCTATAAAATGTTCATTGTTTTCAGACTTGTTTTACGTTCCTGCTCAGATATGTGGAAAACGATCAGCTAAATGATTTTAGAAGCAAGGCTACTCTTTTTTAAGTACAAGTTCCTATTCGATCAGTTAAGTAATTATCTATAACGTGCTGACATTCTCTTTGCTTACAAGTGAAATTCATGTCTGCGGTGTCACAAGTGAGGCCACTGATTTTCTTACTCTGCATCTGTCTGGCTCTATTTTTTTGGGAACACATCTTCTGCTATGTAATTAAGATAAGGGCCACTAAGTACGTGATTAAAAATCATGCAGGCATAGTTGTTGCTTCCTTGGCTACAGTACTGTCTCATGAAAGATACTGATGCTTATAGTATACTGACACATGAAAAGAAGCACCTGCGTAAATACTTTCTACCCTACACCTTCTGTTTTCTTTCATATTACCGAAAACAAGGGCACCGACACAATCCAGATCCTTGTAAAGCCTTCTTACCTTTCAATTCTAACAATGGCTTCATCTCCATGTCCTTGCATGCACAAGATACTATATTTCTGCTATTGATTAAGTCAACTGTGTTTGCCATTTCTATGCTTGTAGGTAATGCATCCAGCCTACAAGCTGCCTTTACTCTTATTCTTTTTTACTTATTTTCAGTCCTCGGTAAGTACATCAGTTACATATATGTGTATAATTCTATATGTGGTTCAAGTAGCCAGTCCTATTAGGCACCCTTCCATTACTTCCCTTAGAATATACGGTC